>NC_057809.1:380949137-380987423 GCF_018294505.1 Triticum aestivum | reverse complement strand
TTAATTAGATGTTTTTCAGTTAGGGCACTAGAGTTTTGCTAGGTTAATTAGGTTAGTAGTGCTGCTAGTAGTATTGGTACAGTAGGTTAATTAGGTGATGTTAAATGAATAACCTAAATGAATGAAATTAGTAGTTAACTGAATTTTTTTTCCTTTCATCATTATAGAGCACTAAAGTTAACTGAATTTTGTTCTATTAGTAGTTAAATGAATTTTCTTCTACACTATTTGCACATGTGGTTGCTCGTGTATATTTGGACACTATTTGCAGGGAATGATGCTTAGTGGCCTATGTTTTGCCGGAATGTTGATTCATTTCTTTTTCGGCAAATTATAGGTTCTTGATTTGTCCACTTTTTAGCAAAGCTCATGCCGAAATTTTCCGTGAATTTCGGCATGACTTTTGCTACAAACTAGGACATATCGAGTGCCCGTGATTTGCCACACCAGGAACGAGTCAACATTCCTGCAAAACAATAGGCCTTTTTTATGTCATTATTCATTTTATTAGGTCTAGAATTAATTGACTAGATTTAATCATAGGAAACATGGCTAGCAACGATGAAGGACAGGGTTCTGGTGATTGCGACGACGCCTACCGGGCGGCAGACGAATTTTTTAGCCTTACCGATGATCAACCGATGTTATTGCTGGGCCCACCGGTGGCATCGGGGACTGAGACCGACACGCAGACCGGTGCTGAGACTGAGACCGATGCTCAGACTCGGGGAGCGAAGCCGGTGTAGAACCGAAAGCAAAGAGGCAACGGGTTCCTAACAAACTCAGGACTACTAGAGTGGTGCTCACGAAGGTGGACGACAGCAATTTTGAGCCAACGGCGCTCGACGAAGCGCGTCGATGCTACGGAAATCAAATAGGCTGCATCGTACGGACAACCGCCACCATCAACGATGAGAAACTACAGAAGATAGAAAATATGAGGAGCTCCCTCCTAAAGAAATTTCACCAGATATTCTTGTTCCCGGGCCGGAATGAGAAGGATTATAAAGATCCAGATGAGGACCCGGCAATGAAGAAGATAAACAAACACGCCATGACCAAGTTTAGCGATGCGTTGGCCGCCTGGAAAAATCGAGTGAAAGCAAGGATCATCGACAAGAAGGAACCCTACTCTGAGATTGTAAAGGATAATCTGACAATCATGGAAGAGCAGTTTCAAATATTCAAGGAGGCTTGCGAGGCCGAAGATGCCAAAAAAAGTCTAAGTACATGAAGGGGCTTCAAGAGAGGAACATTGGGAGCCACCACCTCGGAAGCCGTGGTTACGGCGGAAAGAGGTCCAAATGGGCCAAGGAGGACGCGGAAGCCGCGAGTCTGGGCATCCCAGACCCCTTGGCAGAGTTCACCGTCCCGCAAGAGCGTGACGTCCTCAGGGCCCGGCACCGTTGGGACCCAGTGCAAAAGGTTTACGAGACAACACCGGTCATTACGGAGTTCATGAGACTGCTGGTAATTTTAGTTTCTGATCAATTCGACTGCACACATTAGTCATATTTGTAAACGATCGTTGTGCCTTTTGCAGAGAGAGCAGCACAGGATTGCGGCCGAAAGCGACTCGTCGTCTGAAGCATTGGCGAGGCCCAAGTGGGACACTCCATTCAACCGGGCGTTGAACATATTGAAACAACAACCGGTGGATACTCGACCGTCGTATGGACGCGTGCACGGTGTCGGAGATGGCGCCACGTGGAAGAAGTACTACCGTGAGACCACGGAGGAGAGAAAGGAAGGACGGAGGTTAAATGAAGAAAACATCGACAAGAGGGTTGAGATTGCGGTTGAGAAGAAATCAACTGAGACAGTCGCAATAGCGGTAGCTGCCACAAAATAGGTGGCTTTAGATATTTCTACTACCTTGGTTCCGGCCGTTTTCAATTGGACCAGGCAAAATCCAAAAAAAGATGTAGCGGACTTTCCCCTTGCTGACTTCTTGGCGGGGAGCAGCTCGACTAGCGTTGCACCAGCACCTGCTCCCGCACTGGCTCCCGCACCGGACGTGCTAGGCGGTGCTTCGTCTTTGGCTGAGCTTGACGCCCTCACGGTATCTGTCACACCGGCCCCCTTCAATATAAATGTATAATCTCCCGTTTTCGTTGCCTTTCAGATGTCTCACGTCACAGACTTTTCTTTGCAGGCCGACGAAACCCCGTGCACCATATTGTACACCATCGGTGACCAGAAGGTGGACGTGGGGAAGGCGACGATAATGGAGCCGAAGGAACCATTGTTCCACAGCCGGCTGATCCCCCCGAACGTCTTCAAGGTTTCCGTGGCCAGTGTCAAACCGGGCCACGAGAATTTGCCTCCTCCAGTACTACTGGGGGATGACGACGAGACACCACGGCGGCTTGGTGATTATTGCAATGCTGGGTGGGTCCTGTTATGGCCAAAGAGTCTGCTTCGTCTGGAGGCGGCCGGGAGCAAACCCATGAGCACACAGCCTCAGCAAGGTATGAACATCAACACCCCACCTACCCAATTATCGTCGGGTGTCGGGTTGGGTGATAGCGGACGGGGTAAGGAGGAGGCTCCATTAGTCGCTGATGAAGCCGCCATGGATGAGGATGAGGACGACGATGGCGCTGCTGAACAGTATGTCTATACTGGCGCCTCCTCAGGGTTTGAGCGTCATGAGTCGGTGCCTGAATTGTCGTCTCAACATATTATGGACGACCTTCCAGTAGTAAAGAAGTTTAGGAAGAGAGCGAGGAAAGGCAAAAAAGTTGTTTCTATGATCCAGCCGCCTCAGCAGCCTCGGCTTCAGGACCGTATAGATATCCCCGATGCGGATAAATGTCATATCCCCGGTCAACCAATCCTACCTGCAACAGTGCTATGGGACATATTCGGCGATCTAAAGAGACTTCATGACGATGTGCTGCAGGTAGAGAAAGACCTCATCGCCTCGAAAGATCCAGGATACCCACTCTACGTGGTTAACATTCCGTGGCAAATGTCGTACATCTACAGCTTCCCCGCGGATAAGTTCTTCCTCCGATTGGATTACATATTCGACATGTTTCACGTGAAGAAGCTGGATTTTACGTTTGTCCGCCTTTATGCCTTGCACATGAACTACATCATCGGGGTTGAGCAGATATCTCATATCTATGTCGCTGACCCGTACTACATGCACGAGGGCTTCTTGGGAGTCTGCGCAAATCACCGTGAATACGCGAGGGATTACATCGTCAGTTTCATGCTCACCAATAAGGACAAGGGGGCGATTCCCGTGCCTTATCATCCCGTGTAAGTCATCCGCGCTGCTATCCTTCCTCCGATTTCAATCATTCATTTGCACGGTGGAGGCTAATTAATTTGAGGACTTATTTTGCGAAGCGGGGGGCGCGCCGTCCTCATCATCCTCTACCCCCGATTCTCCCACGCTCTTTAGTTGGACACGTCGAAGAACATTCACAAAAAGGATTACACCCACATCAAGGATGTTCTCGACAGTGCTATGTATCACTACCAATCACTGGGTGGAGAGGTCAGGGACAAGAAGATGAGGGGCGGCAGGGTCGCCTTCGGCCATAAGACCAACTTCTGCTGCATCTAGCAACCGGATGATTCTCTTAATGATGGATTCTATGTCCTACACCACATGCTGGAGTACAGACGGGATCACCAGAACCTTCGCATGGCACCTTCTTCCGGCGATGCCCATATTTTGCAATGGGCAAAGGACATAGGAGATATCGAGGATCATCGACTTCGAGCTGAGTTCTATAACATCCAGCGCGAACTTGCCCAAATCATCATGAAGGAGGTCGTCGGAAAAACAGGGATGTTCTACGGAGAAGGACAAATGTCGCGGGAAGACGTACTAACATGGATAGCCTCTCAGCGTCTCGACCTGAAGCCTTTCACTAGGCTCGGGGACTATCTCCCTGACTTGGATGGATGGAACGACATGTTGGAGTGATTGTTGATATATGACAATGTGTCCGTTTAGTCCATACTTTCTGTATGACAAAACTTTGAGTTATGCACGGTGAAACTTTATTTGTGATGTAATTAAACCGTACTCCTCCTCGACTAGCGAAAATCACTCTAGTTAGGGCATTTTGGGGTACGATGAACTTTGTTATTTATGCTTATGATATGTTGTTTTTATTTTTGCCAAGCCCGTCTCTTTCTGTTGCTCAACTATATATGTTGCATATCATCGACTCATGTGATGATGCAGGTGCATAGATCACAGATGGCGAAGAAGTGCTATGCCTGGAGTATATATACGACAAGTGGCCAGAGTGTCAGGCCCTTCCGGTTTCCGAGCGACAGGCAGTAGTTAGTTTAGGGGTTCACGCTAATGCGAAAGAGGGATGCGAACTCATGTTCTCAAAGTGATAGCTCTTCTCGCGTATCTCATTATTTAGATGGATGACGATGTATTTGTATATCATTCGAGACTTGTATCGCTATTTTCAAGATGATGACGAGAGACCACTTTGTGTTGGATGATGATTATGATGATGACATGATTTGATGAGACTAATTGTATGTATATGCTATGATTACATTTGTATGTGTATGATATGCTAAAGATTATTGTATAAATCCTATTCAAATACAAAACAAATACAAAACAAATATGCAGGAAAAAAACTAATAAATAAACTAGTAGTAGCGAGGGGGGAATTTAGCAGTAGCGCCGCATTGTCAGTAGCGTGTCCCAGCAAACAGCGCTGCAGATAATATCAGTAGCGCCCTTTCCCAAAGAGCGCTACAACTATTCATGTATAGCACTAGCGTGGGACAACCGGCGCTACTGCTATACGTTAGCTGTAGCGCCTTATTAGTAGCGCCGGTGCCCGCGCTAGTGAGAGGCCCAAAACCCTCGCTGCTGGTAGGCTTTTCCCTAGTAGTGTGAACCTACTGAAAATGAAAATGTCTGCTTTGAAATTCGTTCGGGTATGATAGAAAAACTGCTAGCTAATCCCATTTTAGGAGATGGAACAAAACATCCTGATGAGCATCTAATATATGTGGATGAAGTTTGTGGATTATTTAAGCTTGCAGGTGTACCCGGAGATGTTGTTAAGAAGAAGGTCTTCCCTTTATCTTTGAAGGGAGATGCATCGACATGGTATAGGCTATGTGATGATATGGGGTCTTGTAATTACAAACGATTGAAATTGGAATTTCATTAGAAGTTTTATCCTATGCATCTTGTTGATCGTGATCGCAATTATATATATAATTTTTGGCCTCGCGAAGGAGAAATCATCGCTCAAGCTTGGGGGAGGCTTAAATCAATGTTATATTCATGCCCCAATCATGATCTCTCAAGAGAAATGATTATTCAAAAAAATTATGCTCGGCTTTCTGATAGCAATCGCACCATGCTTGATACTTCTTGTGCTGGCTCTTTTATGATGAAGACTATTGAATTCAAATGGGATTTACTGGAAAGAATTAAACGCAACTCTGAAGATTGGGACTTCGACAAAGGTAAGGAGTCAGGTATGACACCTAGGTTTGATTGTGTTAAATCTTTTATGGATACCTATGTTTTCCGTAAATTTAGCACTAAATATGGACTTGACTCTGAGATAGTAGCTTCTTTCTGTGAATCTTTTGCTACTTATGTTGATCTCCCCAAGGAGAAGTGGTTTAAATATCATCCTCCCATAGAAGTAAAAGTAGTTGCACATATTAAAGTTGAAGAAAAGATTGTCACTTATAATGATCCTATTGTTCCTACTTCTTATGTTGAGAAACCACCTTTTCCTGTTAGGATAAAGGATCATGCTAAAGCTTCAACTGTGGTTCGCAAAAGCAATATTAAAACTTATACACCTCATGAGCAAATTAAAGTTGAACCTGATATTGCTATTGTTAAAGATCTCTTGTCTGATAATATTGATGGGCATGTTATTCATTTCGTTGATGAGACTGCTAGAATTGCTAAACCTTGCGCTAAAGATAAAAACAGACCAGTGGTAGGCATGCCTGTTATTTCTGTTAAAATAGGAGATCATTGTTATCATGGCTTATGTGATATGGGTGCTAGTGCTAGTGCAATACCTTATTCCTTATACAAAGAAATTATGCATGATATTGCACGTGCTGAGATAGAAGATATTGATGTCACAATTAAACTTGCCAATAGAGATACTATTTCACCAATGGGAATTGTTAGAGATGTTGAAGTCTTGTGTGGGAAAACTAAATATCCTGCGGATTTTCTTGTTCCTGGTTCCCCACAAGATAGCGTTTGTCCCATTATATTTGGTAGACCCTTCTTGAACACTGTTAATGCTACCATAGATTTTAAAAGGGATGTTGTTACTATCGGTTTAGACGATATGACTCATGAATTTAATTTCTCTAAATTTAGTAGAAAACACCATGAAGAAGAATTACCTAGTAAGGATGAAATTATTGGTCTTTCTTCTATTGCCGTACCTCCTAGTTATCCTTTCGAACAATATTTGCTAGACCATGAAAATGACATGTTTATGAATGAAAGAAGGGAAATAGATGAATTATTATTTAAACAGGAACCTATTCTGAAACACAATTTGCTTGTTGAAATCCTAGGGGATCCTCCTCCACCCAAGGGTGATCCCGTGTTTGAGCTCAACCGTTACCTGATACTCTTAGATATGCTTATCTTGATGAGAAAAAGATATATCCTGTTATTATTAGTGCTAACCTTTTAGAGCATGAGGAAGAGAGATTATTGAAAACTCTGAAGAAGCACCGTGCTGCTATTGGGTATACTCTTGATGATCTTAAGGGCATTAGTCCCACTCTATGTCAACATAAAATTAATTTGGAAGAAGATGCTAAACCAGTTCGTGATCATCAACGACGGCTGAATCCTAAAATGAAAGAAGTGGTAAGAAAGGAAATACTAAAGATCCTTGAGGCAGGTATAATCTATCCTGTTGCTGATAGTCAGTGGGTAAGTCCTATCCATTGTGTCCCTAAAAAGGGAGGTATTACTGTCGTTCCTAATGATAAAGATGAATTGATTCCTCAAAGAATTATTACAGGTTGTAGGATGGTAATTGATTTCCGCAAATTCAATAAGGCAACTAAAAAGGATCATTACCCCTTACCTTTTATCGATCAAATGCTAGAAAGACTATCCAAACATACACATTTTTGCTTTCCAGATGGTTATTCTGGTTTCTCTCAAATACCTGTGTCAGACAAAGATCAATCAAAGACTACTTTTACTTGCCCTTTTGGTACTTTTGCTTATAGACGTATGCCTTTTGGTCTATGTAATGCACCTACTACCTTTCAAAGATGCATGATGGCTATATTCTCTGACTTTTGTGAAAAGATTTGTGAGGTTTTCATGGACGATTTCTCCATCTATGGATCTTCTTTTGATGATTGCTTGAGCAACCTTGATCGAGTTTTGCTGAGATGTGAAGAAACTAATCTTGTCTTGAATTGGGAAAAGTGCCACTTTATGGTTAATGAAGGTATTGTCTTAGGGCACAAAGTTTATGAAAGAGGTATTGAGGTTGATAAAGCCAAGGTTGATGCTATTGAGAAGATGCCATGTCCCAAGGACATCAAAGGTATAAGAAGTTTCCTTGGTCATGCCGGATTTTATAGGAGGTTCATTAAGGACTTCTCAAAAATTTCTCAGCCTTTGACTAATTTATTACAAAAAGATATACCATTTGTTTTTGATGATGATTGTGTAGAAGCATTTGAAATACTTAAGAAAGCATTGATCTCTG
The DNA here is from genome assembly GCF_018294505.1 of Triticum aestivum. NCBI lineage: Eukaryota > Viridiplantae > Streptophyta > Magnoliopsida > Poales > Poaceae > Triticum > Triticum aestivum. Next base: position 380,979,693 of record NC_057809.1, on the reverse strand, counting down.
CACCTATTGTTCAGCCACCTAATTGGAATTTACCTTTTGAAATTATGTGTGATGCTAGTGATTATGCTGTAGGTGCTGTTCTAGGGCAAAGAGATGATAAGAAATTAAATGTTATTCAATATGCTAGTAAAACCCTAGACAATGCTCAAAGTAATTATGCTACCACTAAAAAAGAATTTTTAGCAGTTGTATTTTCTTGTGATAAGTTCAGACCTTATATTGTTGATTCTAAAGTAAATATTCACAGTGATCATGCTACTATTAAATATCTTATGGAAAATAAAGATGCTAAACATAGACTTATTAGATGGGTTCTCTTGCTACAAGAATTTGACTTACATATTGTTGATAGAAAGGGAGCTGAGAACCCCGTTGCAAACAACTTGTCTAGGTTAGAAAATGTGCTTGATGACCCACTTCCTATTGATGATAGCTTTCCTGATGAGCAATTAAATGTCATAAATGCATCTAATACTGCTCCATGGTATGCTGATTATGCTAATTACATTGTTGCTAAGTTTATACCACCTAGTTTCACATACCAGCAAAACAAAAAGTTCTTCTATGATTTGAGGCATTACTTTTGGGATGGCCCACATCTTTATAAAGAAGGAGTAGATGGTGTTATTAGACGTTGTGTACCTGAGCATGAACAGGAACATATCCTACGCAAGTGTCACTTCGAAGCTTATGGAGGACACCATGCTGGAGATAGAACCGCACATAAGGTATTGCAATCTGGTTTTTATTGTCCTACTCTCTTCAAGGATGCCCGTAAGTTTGTCTTATCTTGTGATGAATGTCAAAGAGTTGGTAATATTAGTAGACGCCAAGAAATTCCTATGAACTATTCACTCGTTATTGAACCATTTGATGTTTGGGGCTTTGACAATATGGGACCCTTTCCTTCCTCTAATGGATATACACATATTTTAGTTGCTGTTGATTACGTTACTAAGTGGGTAGAAGCTATTCCAACTAGTAGTGCTGATCATAACACTTCTATTAAAATGCTTAAAGAAGTTATTTTTCCAAGATTTGGAGTCCCTAGATATTTAATGACTGATGGTGGTTCACATTTTATTCATGGTGCTTTCCGTAAAATACTTGCTAAATATGATGTTAATCATATAATTGCATCTCCTTATCACCCACAGTCTAGTGGTCAAGTAGAATTGAGTAATAGAGAGCTCAAATTAATTTTGCAAAAGACTGTTAATAGATCTAGAAAAAATTGGTCCAAGAAACTTGATGATGCATTATGGGTCTATAGTACTGCATATAAAAATCCTATGGGTATGTCTCCATATAAATGGTTTATGGAAAAGCATGTCACTTACCTCTCGAACTAGAACACAAGGCATATTGGGCTATTAAAGAACTCAATTATGATTTCAAACTTGCTGGTGAGAAGAGGTTATTTGATATTAGCTCACTAGATGAATGGAGAACCCAAGCCTATGAAAATGCCAAGTTGTTTAAAGAAAAGGTTAAAAGATGGCATGACAAAAGAATACAAAAGCGTGAGTTTAATGTAGGTGATTATGTATTGCTATACAACTCTCGTTTAAGATTTTTTGCAGGAAAACTTCTCTCTAAATGGGAAGGTCCTTACATTATCGAGGAGGTCTATCATTCCGGTGCCATAAAAATCAACAACTTCGAAGACACAAATCCGAAGGTGGTGAACGGTCAAAGAATCAAACATTATATCTCAGGTAATACCATAAATGTTGAAACCAATGTTATTGAAACCGTAACCCCAGAGGAATACATAAGGGACACTTTCCGGAACGTTCCAGACTCCGAAAAGGAATAGGTATGTGGTACGGTAAGTAAACCGACTCCAAAACAGTTTTTAAGGCAATATTTCTCTGTTTTGGAATATTTAGAAAAATAGAAAAATAAGAAGCAGTCCGGGAAGGATACGAGGGCTCCACGAGGGTGGAGGGCGCGCCCTACCCCCCTGGGCGCGCCCCCTACCTCGTGGGCACCTCGTGTGCTCTCCGGACTCCGTTTTCTTAGACGACACGTATTTTGGTTAGTAAAAATTCATTATATAATCTCCCGGAGGTTTTGACATCACGTATCATGCAAAAATCTCTTGTTCTTGTTTCGAGCTGTTTTCTTTCAGGGTTTTCAAGGCTAGGCACTATGTCATCTCCCTCCTCCTCCAACCGTGAGGGCAACGATGCTTGGCTAATGAAGATAGAGCTGAGGAGAGAAGAACCCATGGAGATCAACAAGGATGAAGGGATCAAGAAGGCCATGGGCGACCAAGTTCCGGCAACAGAAGACACCCTTCAACTTGATCACAATCTTCTTACCCCAACAGAAATCGAAGCTTTCAAGATGATTGAGTTAGCTCGTAAACAAAATAAGTATCTCACACATGAAAATATTTTATTGAAGGAGCATATCCTCACACTCAAGGGCATTATCCGCAAGTTAGAAGACCTCCTACGCTCTATGTGCGACTATCCATCATCAACAACTCCACCTTCTTCACCAACAAAAGAGACATAATCACATGGGTATGGGCACTCCCCTTGGCAACTGCCAAGCTTGGGGGAGTGCCCCGATATCGTATCACCATCACTTTTATCTTTACCGTTTTCCTTAGTTCGATCCTTTTGGTATTATCTTGATCTACTAGAATAAAGTTTATGGACGATCTAGTTTTGAGTTTTGCTTTAGAATTCCTCTATGTAATCGAGTCCATGAGCGATATAATAAAGATTAGTGTTGAGTCAAGGGCTTGATTATTTTGCCATGATCCTAAGGGAATAAAAGAAAAGAGAATGAAATAAAAAGAAACAAAGAGATCATGTGAGTCTTATGGAGAGTAATGAGCTCACATAGAAAAAAGTATGATGAATAAAAGTTGTTGAGGGTTGACAAGCATAGTTTTTGGTCATCATTGCAATTAATAGGAAGTAATAAAGAAAGAGAGGTCTTCACATATAAATATACTATCTTGGACATCTTTTATGATTGTGAGCACTCATTAAAATATGACATGCTAAAGAGTTGACGTTGGACAAGGAAGACAACGTAATAGGCTGTGTTTTCTTACATCTAAGATAAGTTATATTGTCATGGATCATCCAACATGGTTGAGCTTGCCTTTCTCCCTCATGCTAGCCAACTTCATCGCACCAAGTAGAGATACTACTTGTGCTTCCAAATACCCTTAAACCAGTTTTGCCATGAGAGCCACCATACCTACCTATAGATTGAGTAAGATCCTCCAAGTAAGTTGTCATCGGTGCAAGCAATAAAAATTGCTCTCTAAATATGTATGACTTATTAGTGTGGGAGAAATAAGCTTTATACGATCGTGCGATACGGAAGAAATAAAAGCGACAAACTGCATAATAAAGGTCCATATTGTTGGGGAACGTAGTAATTTCAAAAAAATTCCTACGCACACACAAGATCATGGTGATGCATAGCAACGAGAGGGGAGAGTGTTGTCTACGTACCCTCGTAGACCGAAAGCGGAAGCGTTAGCACAACGCGGTTGATGTAGTCGTACGTCTTCACGATCCGACCGATCAAGTACCGAACGCACGGCACCTCCGAGTTCAGCACAAGTTCAGCCCGATGACGTCCCTCGAACTCCGATCCAGCCAAGTGTTGAGGGAGAGTTTCGTCAGCACGACGGCGTGGTGACGATGCTGATGTTCTACCAGCGCAGTGCTTCGCCTAAGCACTGCTACAGTATTGTCGAGGTGGACTATGGTGGAGGGGGGCACCGCACACGGCTAAAAGATCAACTTGATCAATTGTTGTCTCTTTGGGGTGCTCCCTACCCCCGTATATAAAGGAGTGGAGGAGGGGGAGGGTCGGCCCTCTCTATGGCGCGCCCTAGGGGAGTCCTACTCCCACCAGGAGTAGGATTCCCCCTTTCCTAGTAGAACTAGGAGCCCTTCCAAGTATTAGGAGTAGGAGGGAAGGAAAGGGAAGGGAAAATGAGAAGGAAGGAAGGGGACGGCCCCCCTCCCTAGTCCAATTCAGACCAGCCCATGGGGAGGGGTGCGGCCACCCTTTGAGGCCTTTCTCTCCTTTCCCGTATGGCCCATTAAGGCCCAATATGAATTCCCGTAACTCCCCGGTACTCCCGAAAATACCGGAATCACTCGGAACCTTTCCGATGTCCGAATATAGTCGTCCAATATATCGATTTTTACGTCTCGACCATTTCGAGACTCCTCGTCATGTCCCCGATCTCATCCGGGACTCTGAACTCCTTCGGTACATCAAAACACATAAACTCATAATATAACCGTCATCGAACTTTAAGCGTGCGGACCCTATGGGTTCGAGAACTATCTAGACATGACCGAGACACGTCTCCGGTCAATAACCAATAGTGGAACTTGGATGCTCATATTGGATCCTACATATTCTACGAAGAACTTTATCGGTCAAACCGCATAACAACATACGTTGTTCCCTTTGTCATCAGTATGTTACTTGCCCGAGATTCGATCGTCGGTATCTCAATACCTAGTTCAATCTCGTTACCGGCAAGTCTCTTTACTCCTTCCGTAACACATCATCCCGCAACTAACTCATTAGTTGCAATGCTTGCAAGGCTTATAGTTATGTGCATTACCGAGTGGGCCCAGAGATACCTCTCCGACAATCGGAGTGACAAATCCTAATCTTGAAATATGCCAACCCAACAAGTACCTTCGGAGACACCTGTAGAGCACCTTTATAATCACCCAGTTACGTTGTGACGTTTGGTGGCACACAAAGTGTTCCTCCGGTAAACGGGAGTTGCATAATCTCATAGTCATAGGAACATGTATAAGTCATGAAGAAAGCAATAGCAACAAAGTAAACGATCAAGTGCTGAGCTAACGAAATGGGTCAAGTCAATCACATCATTCGCCTAATGATGTGATCCCGTTAATCAAATGACAACTCATGTCTATGGTTAGGAAACATAACCATCTTTGATAAACGAGCTAGTCAAGTAGAGGCATACTAGTGACACTCTGTTTGTCTATGTATTCACAAATGTATTATCTTTCCGGTTAATACAATTCTAGCATGAATAATAAACATTTATCATGATATAAGGAAATAAATAATAACTTTATTATTGCCTCTAGGGCATATTTCCTTTAGTCTCCCACTTGCACTAGAGTCAATAATCTAGTTCACATCGCATGTGATTTAATACCAATAGTTCACATCACCATGTGATTAACACCCATAGTTCACATCGACATGTGACCAACAACCAAAGGGTTTACTAGAGTCAATAATCTAGTTCACATCGCTTGTGATTAACACCCAAACAGTACTAAGGTGCGATCATGTTTTCCTCGTGAGAGAGGTTTAGTCCACGGGTCTGCCACATTCAAATCCATAAGTATTTTGCAAATTTCTATGTCAACAATGCTCTGCACGGAGCTACTCTAGCTAATTGCTCCCACTTTCAATATGTATCCAGATTGAGATTTAGAGTCATCTGGATCTGTGTCCAAATTTGCATCGACGTAACCCTTTACAATGAATCTTTTTTTGTCACCTCCATAATCGAGAAACATATCCTTATTCCACTAAGGATAATTTTGATCGCTGTCCAGTGATCTACTCCTAGATCACTATTGCACTCCCTTGCCAAAAATAGTGTAGGGTATACAATAGATCTTGTACACAACATGGCATATTTTATAGAGCCTATGGCCAAGGCATAGGGAATGACTTTCATTCTCTTTCTATCTTCTGCCGTGGTCGGGCTTTGAGTCTTACTCAGTTTCACACCTTGTAACACAGGCAAGAACTCTTTCTTTGACTGTTCCATTTTGAACTACTTCAAAATCTTCTCAAGGTATGTACTCATTGAAAAACTTATCAAGCGTCTTGATCTATCTCTATAGATCTTGATGCTCAATATGTAAGCAGCTTCACCGAGGTCTTTCTTTGAAAAACTCCTTTCAAACATTCCTTTATGCTTTGCAAAATAATTCTACATTATCTCCGACCAACAATATGTCATTCACATATACTTATCAGAAATGCTGTAGTGCTCCCACTCACTTTCTTGTAAATACAGGCTTCACTGCAAGTCTGTATAAAACTATATGCTTTGATCAACTTATCAAAGCGTATATTCTAACACCGAGATGCTTGCACCAGTCCATAGATGGATTGCTGGAGCTTGCATATTTTTTAGTATCTTTAGGATTGACAAAACCTTCTGGTTGCATCATATACAACTCTTCTTTAATAAATCCATTAAGGAATGCAGTTTTGTTTATCCATTTGCCAGATTTCATAAAATGCGGCAATTGCTAACATGATTCGGACAGACTTAAGCATAGACACGAGTGAGAAACTCTCATCGTAGTCAACACCTTGAACTTGTCGAAAACCTTTTTGAGACAATTCTAGCTTTGTAGATAGTAACACTACTATCAGTGTCCGTCTTCCTCTTGAAGATCCATTTAATCTCAATGGCTCGCCGAAAAATGGGCAAGTCAATCAAAGTCCATACTTTGTTCTCATACATGGATCTCATTTCAGATTTCATGACCTCAAGACATTTCGCGGAATCTGGGCTCATCATCGCTTCCTCATAGTTCGCAGGTTCGTCATGGTCTAGTAACATTACCTCCAGAACAGGATTACCGTACCACTCTGGTGCGGATCTCACTCTGGTTTACCTACGAGGTTCAGTAGTAACTTGATCTGAAGTTACATGATCATCATCATTAGCTTCCTCACTAATTGGTGTAGTAGTCACAGGAACAGATTTCTATGATGAACTACTTTCCAATAAGGTAGCAGGTACAGTTACCTCATCAAGTTCTACTTTCCTCCCACTCACTTCTTTCGAGAGAAACTCCTTCTCTAGAAAGGATCCATTCTCAGCAACGAATATATTGCCTTCGGATCTATGATAGAAGGTGTACCCAACATTTTCTTTTGGTATCCTATGAAGACGTACTTCTCCGATTTGGGTTTGAGCTTATCAGGTTGAAAGTTTTTCACATAAGCATTGCAACCTCAAACTTTAAGACACGATAGCTTAGGTTTCTTGCCAAACCATAGTTCATACGGTGTCGTCTCAATGGATTTAGATGGTGCCCTATTTAACATGAATGCAGTTGTCTCTAATGCATAACCCCAAAACGATAGTGGTAGATCGGTAAGAGACATCATAGATTGCACCATATCTAATAAAGTACGGTTATGACGTTCGGACACACCATTACACTATGGTGTTCCAGGTGGCTTGAGTAGTGAAACTATTTCACATTGTTTTAACTGAAGGCCAAACTCTTAACTCAAATATTTTACCTCTACGATCATATAGTAGAAACTTTTATTTTCTTGTTACGATGATTCTCCACTTCACTCTGAAATTCTTTGAACTTTTCAAATGTTTTAGAATTGTGTTTCATCAAGTAGATATACCCATATCTGCTCAAATCATCTGTGAAGGTCAGAAAATAACGATACTTGCCGTGAGCCTTAACACTCATCGGACCGCATACATCAGTATGTATTATTTCTGATAAGTCAGTTGCTCGCTCCATTGTTCCGGAGAACGGAGTCTTAGTCATCTTGCCCATGAGGCATGGTTCGCAAGCATCAAGTGATTCATAATCAAGTGATTTCGAAAGTCCATCAGCATGGAGTTTCTTCATGCGCTTTACACCAATATGACCTAAATGGCAGTGCCACAAATAAGTTGCACTATCATTATTAACTTTGCATCTTTTGGTTTCAATATTATGAATATGTGTATCACTACGATCGAGATCCAATGAACCATTTTCATTGGGTGTGTAACCATATAAGGTTTTATTCATGTAAACAGAACAACAATTTATTCTCTTACTTAAATGAATAACCGTATTGCAATAAACATGATCAAATCATATTCATGCTCAACGCAAACACCAAATAACACTTATTTAGGTTCAACACTAATCCCGAAAGTATAGGGAGTGTGCGATGATGATCATATCAATCTTGGAACCACTTCCAACACACATCGTCACTTCACCCTTAACTAGTCTCTGTTCATTCTGCAACTCCCGTTTCGAGTTACTATTCTTAGCAACTGAACTAGTATCAAATACTAAGGGGTTGCTATAAACACTAGTAAAGTACACATCAATAACATGTATATCAAATATACATATGTTCACTTTGCCATCCTTCTTATCTGCCAATTACTTGGGGTAGTTCCGCTTCCAGTGACCAGTCCCTTTGTAGTAGAAGCACTCAGTTTCAGGCTTAGGTCTAGACTTGGGTTTTTTCACTTGAGCAGCAACTTGCTTGCCGTTCTTCTTGAAGTTCCCCTTTCTTCCCTTTGTCCCTTTACTTGAAACTAGTGGTTTTGTTTATCATCAACACTTGATGTTTTTCCTGATTTCTACCTTCGTCGATTTCAGCATCACGAAGAGCTTGGGAATCATTTCCTTTATCCCTTGCATATTATAGTTCATCATGAAGTTCTACTAACTTGGTGATGGTGACTAGAGAATTCTGTCAATCACTATTTTATTTGGAAGATTAACTCCCACTTGATTCAAGCGATTGTAGTACCCAGACAATCTGAGCACATGCTCACTGCTTGAGCTATTCTCCTCCATCTTTTAGCTATAGAACTTGTTGGAGACTTCATATCTCTCAACTCGGGTATTTGCTTGAAATATTAACTTCAACTCCTAGAACATCTCATATGGTCCATGACGTTCAAAACGTCTTTGAAGCCCCGATTCTAAGCCGTTTAAGCATGGTGCACTAAACTATCAAGTAGTCATCATATTGAGCTAGCCAAACGTTCATAACATCTGCATCTGCTCCTGCAATAGGTTTGTCACCTAGCGGTGCATCAAGGACATAATCTGTGCAGCAATGAGGATAAACCTCAGATCATGGATCCAATCCGCATCATTGCTACTAACACCTTTCAACTTAGTTTTCTCTAGGAACATATCAAAATTAAAACAGGGGAGCTAAACGCGAGCTATTGATCTACAACATAGATATGCTAATACTACTAGGACTAAGTTCATGATAAATTTAAGTTCAATTAATCATATTACTTAAGAACTCCCACTTAGATAGACATCCCTCTAATCCTGTAAGTGATCACGTGATCCATATCAACTAAACCATGTCCGATCATCACGTGAGATGGAGTAGTTTCAATTGTGAACATCACTATGTTGATCATATCTACTATATGATTCACGCTCGACCTTTCAGTCTTAGTGTTCCGAGGCCATATCTATTATATGCTAGGCTCGTCAAGTTTAACCTAAGTATTCCGCGTGTGCAACTGTTTTGCACCCGTTGTATTTGAACGTAGAGCCTATCACACCCGATCATCACGTGGTGTCTCAACACGAAGAACTTTCGCAACGGTGCATACTCAGGGAGAACAATTGTACCTTTATATTTAGTGAGAGATCATCTTATAAAGCTACCGTCGAACTAAGCAAAATAAGATGTATAAAAAATAAACATCACATGCAATCAAAATATGTGACATGATATGGCCATGATCATCTTGTGCCTTTGATCTCCATCTCCAAAGCATCGTCATGATTTCCATCGTCACCGGCATGACATTGTGATCTCCATCATCTTGATCTATATCAATGTGTCGTCACATGGTCGTCTCGCCAACTATTGCTCTTGCAACTATTGCTATCGCATAGCGATAAAGTAAAGCAATTATTTGGCGCTTGCATCTTATGCAATAAAGAGACAACCATAAGGCTTATGCCAGTTGCTGATAACGTTAACAAAACATGATCATCTCATACAACAACTTATATCTCATCATGTCTTGACCATATCACATCACAACATGCCCTGCAAAAACAAGTTAGACGTCCTCTACTTTGTTGTTGCAAGTTTTACATGGCTGCTACGGGCTGAGCAAGAACCGTTCTTACCTACGCATCAAAACCACAACGATAGTTCGTCAAGTTAGTGACGTTTTAACCTTCTCAAGGACCGGGCGTAGCCACACTTGGTTGAACTAAAGTTGGAGAAACTGACACCCGCCAGCCACCTGTGTGCAAAGCACGTCGGTAGAACTAGTCTCACGTAAACGTACGCATAATGTCGGTCCGGGCCACTTCATCCAACAATACCGCCGAACCAAAGTATGACATGCTGGTAAGCAGTATGACTTATATCGCCACAACTTACTTGTGTTCTACTCGTGCATATGACATCTACGCATAAAACCAGGCTCGGATGCCACTGTTGCGGAACGTAGTAATTTCAAAAAAATTCCTACGCACACACAAGATCATGGTGATGCATAGCAACGAGAGGGGAGAGTGTTGTCTACATACCCTCGTAGACCGAAAGCGGAAGTGTTAGCACAACGCGGTTGATGTAGTCGTACGTCTTCACGATCCGACCGATCAAGTACCGAACGCACGACACCACCGAGTTCAGCACACGTTCAGCCCAATGACGTTCCTCGAACTATGATCTAGCCGAGTGTTGAGGGAGAGTTTCGTCATCACGACGGCGTGGTGATGATGTTGATGTTCTACCAACGCAGGGCTTCGCCTAAGCACTGCTATAGTATTGTCGAGGTGGACTATGGTGGAGGGGGGCACCGCACACGGCTAAAAGATCAACTTGATCAATTGTTGTCTCTTTGGGGTGCTCCCTGCCCCATATATAAAGGAGTGGAGGAGGGGGAGGGTCGGCCCTCTCTATGGCGCGCCCTAGGGGAGTCCTACTCCCACCGGGAGTAGGATTCCCCCTTTCCTAGTAGAACTAGGAGCCCTTCCAAGTATTAGGAGTAGGTGGGAAGGAAAGGGAAGGGAAAAGGAGAAGGAAGGAAGGGGGCGCCACCCCTCCCTATTCCAATTCGGACCAGCCCATGGGGAGGGGTGCGGCCACCCTTTGATGCCTTTCTCTCCTTTCCCGTATGGTCCATTAAGGCCCAATATGAATTCCCGTAACTCCCCGGTACTCCCGAAGATACCCGAATCACTCGGAACCTTTCTGATGTCCGAATATAGTCGTCCAATATATCGATCTTTACGTCTCGACCATTTCGAGACTCCTCGTCATGTCCCCGATCTCATCTGGGACTCCGAACTCCTTCGGTACATCAAAACACATAAACTCATAATATAACCACTTGAAGCATGCGGACCCTACGGGTTCGAGAACTATGTAGACATGACCGAGACATGTCTCCGGTCAATAACCAATAGCGGAACCTAGATGCTCATATTGGCTCCTACGTATTCTACGAAGATCTTTATCGGTCAAACCGCATAACAACATACGTTGTTCCCTTTGTCATCGGTATGTTACTTGTCCGAGATTCGATCGTCGGTATCTCAATACCTAGTTCAATCTCGTTACCGGCAAGTCTCTTTACTCGTTCCGTAACACATCATCCTGCAACTAACTCATTAGTTGCAATGCTTGCAAGGCTTATAGTGATGTGCATTACCGAGTGGGCCCAGAGATACCTCTTCGACAATCGGAGTGACAAATCCTAATCTTGAAATACGCCAACCCAACAAGTACCTTTGGAGACACCTGTATAGCACCTTTATAATCACCCAGTTACGTTGTGACGTTTGGTGGCACACAAAGTGTTCCTCCGGTAAAAGGGAGTTGCATAATCTCATAGTCATAGGAACATGTATAAGTCATGAAGAAAGCAATAGCAACAAACTAAACGATCAAGTGCTAAGCTAACGAAATGGGTCAAGTCAATCACAACATTCTCCTAATGATGCGATCTCATTAATCAAATGACAAATCATGTCTATGGTTAGGAAACATAACCATCTTTGATCAACGAGCTAGTCAAGTAGAGGCATACTAGTGACACATGTATTATGTTTCCGGTTAATACAATTCTAGCATGAATAATAAACATTTATCATGATATAAGGAAATAAATAATAACTTTATTATTGCCTCTAGAGCATATTTCCTTCACATATCACAAGTGGCAATATAAAGTGACGTTCTTTCGCATTAAGATTTTGTGCATCCAACTACAAAAGCGCATGACAACCTCTGCTTCCCTCTGCGAAGGGCTTATCTTTTACTTTTATCCCCTACATTGCATAAGAGTCATGGTGATCTTCACCCTTCCTTTTTACATTTTATCCTTTGGCAAGGATAGTATGTTGGAAAGATCCTGGTATATATGGCTAATTGGATGTGAGTTTTCATGAACTATTATTGTTGACATTACCCTTGAGGTAAAACGTTGGGAGGCAAAACTATAAGCCCCTATCTTTCTCTGTGTCCGATTAAAACTCCATACCCATAAGTATTGCATAAGTGTCAGGAATTGTGAAAGACTATATGATAGCTGAGTATGTGGACTTGCTGAAAAGCTCTTATACATTGACTCTTTCCTATGTTATGATAAATTGCAATTGCTCCAATGACTAAGATTATAGTTTATTAGTTTTCAATGAAGTTAACGATTCATACTTGAAATTGTGATTGAATTATTACTCTAGCATAATAAATCATATGACAAGAATTATGTAAGTTGCTGTTCTAAGAATGATCATGATGCCCTCATGTCCGTATTTTATTTTTATCGACACCTCTATCTCTAAACATGTGGACATATTTTTTGATTTCGGCTTTTCGCTTGAGGACAAGCGAGGTCTAAGCTTGGGGGAGTTGATACGTCCATTTTGCACCATGCTTTTATATCGATATTTGTTGCATTATGGGTTGTTATTACACATTATGTCACAATACTTATGTCTATTCTCTCTTATTTTACAAGGTTTACATGAAGAGGGAGAATGCCGACAGCTGGGATTCTGGGCTGGAAAAGCAGCAAATATTAGAGACCTATTTTGCACAGCTCCAAAAGTCCTAAAACTTCACGGAAGACGTTTTCAGAATATATAAAAAATACTTAGCGGAAGAGATTCACCAGGGGGGCACACCCTGCCCACGAGGGTGGGGGGCGCGCCCTACCCCCATAGGCATGCCCCCCTACCTTTTGGGCCCCCTGGTGGCCCTCCGGTGGCCATCTTCTGCTATATGAAGTATTTCGATGGGAAAAAATAAGAAGCCATCTTTTTGGACGAAACTCCGCCGCCACGAGGCGGAACCTTGGCAGAACCAATCTAGGGCTCCGGCAGAGCTGTTCTGCCAGGGAAACTTCTCTCCCGGAGGGGAAATCATCGCCATTGTCATCACCAACGCTCCTCTCATCGGGAGAGGGAAATCTCCATCACATCTTCATCAGCACCATCTCCTCTCAAAACCCTAGTTCATCTCTTGTATCCAATTCTTGTCTCCAAGTCCGGGATTGGTGCTAGTAGGTTGCTAGTAGTGTTAATTACTCCTTGTAGTTGATGCTAGTTGGTTTATTTGGTGGAAGATCATATGTTCAGATCCTATATGCATATTAATACCCCTCTAAATATGAACATGTTTATGATTTGTGAGTAGTTACGTTTGTTCCTGAGGACATGGGAGAAGTCATCCTATTAGTAGTCATGTGAATTTGGTATTCGTTCGATATTTTGATGAGATGTATGTTGTCTCTCCTCTAGTGGTGTTATGTGAATGTCGACTACATGACACTTCACCATTATTTGGGCCTAGAGGAAGGCATTGGGAAGTAATAAGTAGACGATGGGTTGCTAGAGTGACAGCAGCTTAAACCCTAGTTTATGCGTTGCTTCACAAGGGGCTGATTTGGATCCATATGTTTCATGCTATGGTTAGGTTTACCTTAATACTTTTGTTGTAGTTGCAGATGCTTGTAATAGAGGTTAATCATAAGTGGGATGCTTGTCCAAGTAAGGACAGTACCCAAGCACCGGTCCACCCACATACCAAATTATCAAAGTACCGAACGCGAATCATATGAGCGTGATGAAAACTAGCTTGATGATATTCCCATGTGTCCTCGGGAGCGCTTTTCTCTATATAAGAGTTTGTCCAGGCTTGTCTTTGCTACAAAAAGGATTGGGCCACCTTGCTGCACCTTATTTAGTTTTGTTACTTGTTGCTCGTTACAAAATATCCTATCACAAAACTATCTGTTACCACTTGTTTCAGTACTTGCACATAATACCTTGGTGGAAACCGCTTATCATTTCCTTCTACTGCTCGTTGGGTTCGACACTCTTACTTATCGAAAGGACTACGATAGATCCCCTATACTTGTGGGTCATCAATGTACAAGTTATGGAGAAAGAAATAGCAACAAACTAAACGATCATCGTGCTAAGCTAATGGATGGGTCAAGTCAATCACATCATTCTCTAATGATGTGATCCCGTTAATCAAGTGACAACTCATGTCTATGGTTAGGAAACATAACCATCATTGATTCAATGAGCTAGTCAAGTAGAGGCATACTAGTGACATTTTGTTTGTCTATGTATTCACACATGTACTAAGTTTTCGGTTAATACAATTATAGCATGAATAATAAACATTTATCATGATATAAGGAAATATAAATAACAACTTTATTATTGCCTCTAGGGCATATTTCCTTCAATCATTCCTTGAGAGATCATGTGGAAAAGGGTGACATTGATATTGCTCATGTTGGTACAGATATGCAACTTGTAGACATTCTCACCAAGCCATTGGATGAAGCAAGGTTTTGTCAACTTAGGTGTGAACTTGGTATCTTGGAGCTTGACAACATTATGTGAAACATTGTACCCATCCATCCATTTACTTAATGTCTTGTCTTGATGTAGGCATATATTTAGGGGGAGACATTCAACTCATGAGTACTCTCTCCCTACATAATGCATAAATAGAACAAACACTCTCGAAGTTATCTTTGCGGTACCATGTCTCCTATGCTCAAACATGGTGACTTCGGTCATCGCTCGTGCATTGCTTATATGAATCTTTGTTCCCTTAATGTTGTTGGGTTATTTTGCGCATCTTAGTATGGCCATAAATTTCTTAGTCCATCAACTCTACAATATCTAAATATCCATGGCGGAGTCTATATAAAAAATATCACTGTATTGCCCTTACATATCTTACTCCCTATTGGTATCTCTGTCCAGTGGCCGGACATCCAGCCCCACTGCCGGACATCCAGGCCCTAGCAGATTTCTACTACTCAAACTCTCTTCGGGCGCCACTAGTGGCCGGACATCAGGGCCTTCGCCGGACATCCGGGCCCTAAAATTTTGCTCTCTGACCCCTTGTCGCCGGATATCTGGGCTTGACCCCCGGATGTCCGGCCCATCGCACACAAACACATAAAAATGGGGAGGGCTCGGGATTTGGGGGTAGTTGACCCTGTTCTCCCCCCAACTGTCTCTCATCACCGCCGCCGCCAGGCTGTGCTCCGGCCCGCCCCGGCCATCTCCTCCATCCTCCGGCCCCGATCTCCTCTCCACGCCTTCGTCTCTTCCCGATATAAAATCCCACCCAATCCATTCACTAGGTTGTGGTGTGCATCACTCGGGAAGGACCAATTTGGGCGTTGAATCAAGGGTCGTTCGTCGGAGTGCCCTATGGCGCACACTAAGCAATGTGGTTCTCCTCCTTCATCCCGGGGTATGGTTGTTATCTATTCTTGCCTACTTCTTTGTTTGGCCCAACTATTCTAGGTCACCGGTAAAATCTCATGATTATCTTGATATATATATATATATATATATATATATATATATATATATATATATATATATTTCTCTTGTGATTTGATGATACTTTCCTAGTCCAAATTCCTCTGTATGTACTTGGCTAAACAACTTAACCATGGGCATGTCGATATTTTGATCCAGCACTTGGACTTGTCCTATGGTCATGTTCAAAATGTTCATATCCCCACTGTTTAATTGCTTTAACCTTGTTCATACCTTTTTGGCTCCTTCTCGTCAGTATTCCTATCATGTATCCGTTTCAGTCGATCACCGGCAAGGTTCCACCGACTTCGAGGAACTTATTCAACCTAAGAAGAAGAAAACCACCACCAGTCCTAAGAAGAAGCGTCGGGCTCCATCACCCAGTCTGTCGGCCTCTGATACGGATGATACATACTATGTTGGGGAGGTAGAGGAGGACAGATCCCCTAGGAGCTCTGTTGGATAGTCAAAACCGGGCACCCGGAGGGCGCCCGTGCCTCAGGTCCGGGGCTCTGCGATGCCCGTTGTCCATGGCCATCACATCTCCATGGAGATCCCTTTCAGCAGGGCGTGCCTCACTCACGATTTCAAGACTATGGGGCTGGTCCATATCTCGAGTTTTGATGGGATACCAACCAGTATGAGCTGGTGGCTGATGCTGAGGATCCTCGGTTCCGTACTCGCATGCAGCAGGATCTCTATTCTAGCTTCATCCATGATCATGGACTCGCTCCTCACAAATACTTGGATCTTCAATTCATGCATGATCATCCTGCCATGTTTCCTGGCGACCCGGTCAAGATCATTGATGATATGACTCTCGGTCCAGCAATGACCTTCAAGTGTGATTGGAATGAAGCTGCCATCCTCTAGTTCTATGCCACCTGCTTTTTTGGCCCCAACAACACTCTCACCTGGGTGACTGACGATACTGTGCTGAGCATCACCTATGACCGTTTTGTTTAGATTTTGGGCTTATCTGGTGTTGGTCATCAAATCCACAGTATGGATCCTCTGTATAGGCCCAAAAGGATTGATGATTGCATGCCTCTTGTTAAACCTATCACTCAGCTCACCCCGGAGGAACGTGCGTGTCCTCCAAATGAAGTATCCATCTTCCAGTCTCCATACTACACTCTCTATCAAATTGTGCTTCACACGCTTTATCCTAAGAAGGGAGATCGCTTGAGGGCTTGCAACTATTGCATTGATTTCATGGTCCGAATGCATGACGAGCCTACAAAGCCACTTGACACAGCCCACTGCATTTGGCATGAGATCCGTGTCTCCAGCTTTCTTCAGACGCGCCAATTCCCTCATGATCCATTCATTCAGGTGCTGATTGATCACACTGCTCCCTTTGAGGTTGCAAAGACTGTTGTGCATTCCATTTGGAAACTTCCTACTCATATGCGCATGGCAGCTCCTGCACCATCTGCTGCTCCTCATCAGCCCAGGAGGTCTGCTGGTGGGTCTCAGCCCACGGGTTCCTCCTTGCCTCCCTCCTCGACTGCACCTCATGGACGTCTTGCATCGTTCTTGGGAAAGGCTCAGTCTGCTATCATGAAGGCTATCACTTTTAACTGTCAGCAAAACCATGATGTTCAGAAGTGCCTCATCATCTCCAAGAACCAGCTCAAGCATCGCCTTCGCAACCATGGGAGTCCCCTGAGCGATGATGATCCTATTCCCGCAGCATAGTCCTCTTCCACCTTCGGGTTCCCATCTCATGATGAGTACACCGAGTTCTTTGAGGGGATCCCTGATGATGATGACATCCACCAGGAGTGATATCAGAATTGTTTTACTGCTTATCTTCACCCCTTTTTGCATGTTGCTGGCAAAGGAGGAGAAGTAGTATTGTCGGTGTCAAAACCGGCGGATCTTGGGTAGGGGGTCCCGAACTGTGCGTCTAGGCGGATGGTAACAGGAGACAAGGGACACAATGTTTTACCCAAGTTCGGGCCCTCTTGATGGAGGTAAAACCCTACGTCCTGCTCGATTAATATTGATGATATGGGTAGTACAAGAGTATATCTACCACGAGATCAAGGAGGCTAAACCCTAGAAGCTAGCCTATGGTATGATTGTTGTATGATGAAGTTGTTCTATGGAATAAAACCCTCCGGTTTATATAGACACCGGAGAGGGTTAGGGTTACACAAAGTCGGTTACAATGGTAGGAGATCTTGAATATCCGCATCGCCAAGCTTGCCTTCCATGCCAAGGAAAGTCCCATCCGGACACGGGACGAAGCCTTCAATCTTGTATCTTCATAGTCCTGGAGTCCGGCTGAAGGTATAGTCCGGGTACCCGGATACCCCCTAATCCAGGACTCCCTCAAGTATCTTAGATGACTAGTGTCTTGCTAAATGTTGCTATTTGTGTTTGCTATTATTATTGAAACTCTATATGTATGCTACATATGGTACTTAATCGTATGTGACTCCTATTATCTTTGTGGCTATGGGTTGATGTTGTGTTGCATGTGTGCTTGTCCTATGTTTCTATATTTTCTTTGGGCTACATATGCTACCATGAAAATAGGTGCATTGCATTCTAACAAAATTATCTCTTGCACACAATGAGGGGGAGCTAAAAGCAAATAGGAACATATATTATAATATGCTCTCATGAAGTACACTGCTAAATGTATTTATTTTATCTATGATACTACATGTATGATTGTCATCAACAAACAAAAGGGGGAGATTGAAAGTGCAATCATGCCCTGACATCAAGTTTTGATGTTGATGACAATATACATGTAGGGGACTAACTATGTTCGCCAAGTGAATCTCATGTGTTAGTCCCCGGATCATCAAAGGTGTGTGGATCATGGACATACCACTACTGCAGGGTGCTGCTAACACAACACTACGATCAGAGACCCTTCGAGAGACTATGTGCGATGCCATAATCACAAACGGTGTTGTATGAAAACCGTCAGAAATGTGTAAAACATTTGCGATGACGGATGCATCAAACACGGTTCAGGTTTTAGTTGCGTGTGCGATGAAGGGCATACGGTTCAGTTCAATGAACTATTTGCGATGAGGAGGAACAAAATAAACGGGCAGTCAGATGGAGGCGTGTGCGATGCACATCATACGGTTCACTCGGATGAACTGTTTGTGATTAGGCAACACAAAATAAAATGTGAGCGAGATCAAAGGTGCGTGCGATATACGGCATGCGGTTCACTCGGATGAACTATTTGCGTTGACACAAGAGAACAGAAACAGATCAACATAACAAGATGTGTGTGATACACAGCAAACAGGTCTGTAATCAGAAATGTGTCTGAAGACCGATAAGAACATAGACGGTTGCTGCTAATAAGACGTGTGTGTTGTGAGCAAACGATTGCTTGTATACAATTGTGAGTGATTGATGAAAACATCACCGACGGGTTCCATTGTTTAGTCCATGTGCGATGTGATTTTCTTTGTCTACACACCATCTACGCTCTGTCTATAGAGCATCAACATATATACTTAAAAAGACAGCATTGCATAACCAAATTAAGCATACAATTACACAAGTGACTACACACATAACATTTGCACACACCAAAGTAAGCAATTACATGCATACTAAAGTAGGAGAAATGAGGATCTAATCATCTACTTATTGTTGCGACGATGCTTGCCATTGCTCTGCTTCCGGCTGGATCCCTAGCCGTTTTGGGGAAGGAGGGACTTCCTCATGTCAACGATCTGCCGGTACATGTCATAGCTCGTGTACGCCTCCTTGGCCGCATTCACGACATGACCTTTGTCGAGTTTCTCCATCCAGGCCGAGTGCCAGGCATGCTTGTCCTTGTTGCACAAATCCTTCATGTCTCTGTAGCAGGGGTCGATGATGGCCTCGGCGAGGTGAACTAGTGAGTTCTTCTCATGCCCCTTGCTGCCCTGATCTTGTATTGGCCCTGGATGTCGACAAGATTTTGGCAGGTGATGCCCGAATTCTCGAGCGCCTTTACATCGTTGGTGATGTACACCGTAGTGAACATGTAGTGGGGGCTGTTGACAAACTTGGCAAAACGCTCGCAAGGCCTTAGCTAGGCAATAGTGGTAGACGAGGACGTGGTGGCGCACGCACATCTAGGCAATGGTGACCTTGGGACGAGACCCGGCACGAGCGCGGGTGTACTCGAGGTCAAACCCGACCACCTTGTACTTCTCCTCGGCAAGCAACAACTCCATGATATGGATGGAGTGCTCCACCCAGACCGAGTTGTCGGTGTACACCACCGAGAGGTCCATGAACCTTCTGTGGGTGTCCACCACGGCACGCATGGTGAACTGCTGCTCGTCGGCGGCAGCCGCTCAGAGCGCTATTGGAGCCGCGCAGGATACCCTCTAAGAATTTCTTGTGGTGGGTGTGCTTCTTGCAATGGTGGGGCGCGATCGAAAGGTTAAAGAGACACAAGGGTAGGTTAAATGGCCGATGTAATAAATGAGGGCCGGCCGGCCTGTAATCGTCATGTCTTGTCACAACGTTCATAGTGGAGGATTCCAGAATCCAGTGCACGCTTGACAACACCGCACCCCAGGCATGGGCTCGAAGAGCCTGTTCCTGCGCTACCGCGCTGTTTACCACGCAAGCTTCCCGCCCGGCTAGTTTGGCCATGCGTTGGCTAGAAGAGGGAGAAATCGTGGGTGTTTATTGGCAAAAAGCTTTGTAAAAACGAAGTGTGTGGAATGACTTTGGTCATAAGTTTACCCTTGGGTGATGAGGTCAAAGTTACACAGAAGGGTGATGATGGAAACTCGAGTGCGATAATTAATTTTGTGCTCTGCAGTGCACACGGTGGAAGAAACCAACTATGTGCAATAATGTCGAAGATCATAGTCGAGTTAGCTATACAGATCGTGTGCTATGAGATCGACAAGGTTAACTGATTCGAGAATGGTTAATAAAATCTAAGCCTATTGCATATTAAGGTCAAAATAGTGCTAGCAATATACGAGTCTCATATGATGCCATTTCAATGATTGTACCACAAAAGCTCAAAATGTTACAAGGTTCAAATTCTAGAGTTATATCGCTCAAATTCAAAGATTACAAGGTTCAAACTGATATTAGAAATGAAATTCAGCTCATGAGCTGCAAACGCTCGCGTGATGCGCTGAACATGGATATCAGAGAGGTTCAAACTAATATCACCGCTTCTAAGTCTGGCTTTGAAACCTCACAATTTTTGCAAAGGAGTCAGCCACTGAGAAGTCATGTATGGGGTTGACCCGATGACTTCGGATTACTCTGTCATCTGAAGTTCCAAAATGAAATTCAGCATTTTTGGAGCCTACTCCATTCTGCCGTAGGCGCCGATGTTGATCAACAGACCATTCATTTTTGCGAAATAAATGTAGGGAAAACTTCATTTCCTTCAGCACCCTTGCTCTGAGAACAAAGAACCTGGCGAATATAATCTCCGGTAAGGTCCCTCGGTAGGAGTTCAAAGTAATTTCTAAGAGATGCAGATCTAGGCATTCGACGTGATTGTTATATTGTATCACATTATCCACCACTGGGCCTAATCTTATCTGCAAAACAAGAAAATGTGTTAGTGCCTACATGCAGTTTTGAACATTACTACAGGCCTAGCTATTTGGTTTGTAGGATTTGTAAAATACACTAACATGCCATCTTCGATCTGACATGATTAACATGGGCATTTGATTACATTCTAGAAAATTGTAGCCTTCTTCACAAGAGGTTGGAGTGGATGAAAAGTTCCCTAAGAAAACTAGTACAGATGAATCCAAATGAGAAATGCTTATTGATTGTAACCATATGGATCAAGCAACCAATATGGGGGGCATGTATGTACTGAAATCCTCCAAAAGAACCTTTAGAAATCGTAGTACATTGTCATTGTAAACTTGGAAAAAGGTGTCACAAATTGAACTCCCTTATGGTTAACATTTAACAGGAAAGGAACATCACCTCAATATATAGCTTCTCCAGGCACGGAAAGCATCTCAGGAAACTCACAACTTGCTCCGGGTCGGGCCCAATAGATTCTAGTGCCAAGACCTTCAGTGTGCACAGATTTGGGGTCAAGCTTGTCGGAATCATTTTCTGAATGACAGACGAACAAACATCTTCAAAATTAGAAATAATGTTAATTTGTAGAAGGAGAGGTAGAAGGCGGCTGTTGTACCTGAACGGGTGTGGATCCAATAACAAGTTCAGAGTATTTGTCTGACGAGTAGCCCACCACTGTCAATTTCGATGCAGAAATGACATTGATTCTTGTTGGACCTTCTTGATCAACTACAAGTAATCTCTCAAGTGCAGGTGTGTCCTAGATGACCATACCATGGTCCACCTTTTGTGATGTCTTCCTGTCGCACCAGCGACACACATAATAGTCCAGAGAGTCATGGAGGTGATATGGAAGGTACGCAACCCATTGATCGCCTGAAGACGAAGGTACTCGAGTGCAGTACAGCCACAGAGCAGGCGCTCCATGTCACCCTTTGAGAGGCAGATGGAGGCGAGCTCGAGGTGCTTCAGTCGTGGTAGAATAAGAGCGGGCGCTTCATTAAGGGGCGGGAAATGGCAGTTCCTGAACTTGGCGACGCGCAGCGTGGGTGCGAGGCGGAGTGCGGATGTTGGCAGCGACCGCATATGCCCATCATCAAAAGTGAGCTCCTCGAGCTGATCTAGGGCGGGGGATCGGAACCAGTCGTCAAGCTTGGCTCGGTAATTGCCGTTGGAATGGAACTTGCCCATTCTAAGGCCTTTGGTTGGGCCAAGGTGACTGCCGAGGATCTTGGAGAATGCATCCAAGCTTTTGCGATAGCCATGGCAGAGCTCATGGGTGTCGATGAGGTCGAGAGGGCTGGAGTTCCATAGGGGCGCCATCGCCGGGAAAGGATGGTTGTCCGTGCCCCATATTTAATTGGGAGGAGGGAGATGATGACTCTCAACATATCATCGGGGAGGCTGCTGATTAAGTCTAGGCCTGCTGGAGTCGCTTGCGGCTCTAGCTCGCCCCACCTCCGCTTGTTGGCAGCCCCGTTCTCCACCTCCGGAGTCTCCTTGTCAGTGGCGCTTTCTGATAGAAATGGGAGTACAGGGAATATTTAGTTAAAACAGGGCAATAGAAAAGTGTATTGGCAAGTAGAAGTTATAAGGTAGGAATATAGTAAGATAAGGGAATAGCAATTTGTTGCTTAAATACTACACAATTCATTTGACATTGCTGGGTAAGTCAACATATGCAAATAGTTGGAAAGAAAACTTACTTCGAACAAAGTTTGGACGGATGATTTTGTCGGGGAAGTTAGCATATATCTCATGACCAGGCCCTTCTATGTGCAGTGCAATTTTAGTGCCATCTTTCAGTACATAAAACTTTGCAATTTCATTCCAAAAGCCATTGCCAAAATAGGAGTCACCACGTTCATCAAGTCTTACAGTAGCAACGATTGTAAATCCATGGTTTGTGCGCAGTATGACATTCGTGGAGCCTTGATGTATGTAAAGGGAAAAATTGTGCACTACATAATATTTTGCATAGCATGGGATGTCCTGCAGAAAATGGTAGGGTTGTTAAAGAAAATATGGTAACATGCAAATATGGGCCCAAATTGAAAGAACTGTACAACAGTTGAAATCGAAGGACAAAAGTCTATAATTAAACTGATAGGGTAAAAATGATGTCATGGAAATATGAGAGTAATCGAAAGAACAATACATCATTAATTTGCCTAATATAGAAAGAAGATGGGAAAAAATCCCCTTTGACGTATATGGTGCATGTGGCACCTTTTATCCAAATGTAGCAATATTTAGAATATGTTCAGGAAAGTAGGCCATGCCAACCGATTTAGGGTGAGATTGAACATACTGCACGTCCTCAAGTTATCTGGTACGATGAGATGGAATCTCTGGCGGCAGTCGCCAAGTCCTGAAGTATCGGCGCAGTGTACATTCTATGAATGAAAGAAAACCCTCAAATCAGCTCGAATAAAAATGAATTCACGGCGATTTCCGCCGGGTGATTAAAGGAGGCAGATGAACTGGGATAAGAGATGAGATAATATCTCATTAAATTAGTTACCTTGTCGTCCATGAGAAAGAACCCTCAGTACGACAGATTCCCCAACCGAGCGGAGCTGGGTCGACCACGAGCAGCGTCGAGAAAGTCGATGGTGATAGGCGGCGGCAAGCGGAAGTGGCGAAATGCGGTGGGCTTTGCCAGCAGCCTGGCGGTGGCGGCAGGCGGCGAGCTAAGTGTTTACCACCATGATAGGCGGTGCCATGGCATAGACGCACAGGAGCTTGTGCATGTTTTAATGGGGAACTTACCGGAGGGGCCGAGGTGGGTGGCGGGCGGGGTGAGGGTTTTTGTGACGTGGGGATGCTGAGGGTTTTCTTTTTTCCTTTTGTGAATTGGGTGGTGAGAGTTTTCTGTCTCACAAAGAATTTGGGGGGCGACAGTTTACTAGAGCGAACCGTGTGTGATTGACGCAGCAGGCAAAATGATAGTCATTGCACATGGTTCCAATTTTGGGAACCGTGTGTGATTGACATACTACCTCCGCCCTGGTTTATTGGTCCCCCGTTGTAATTTTTACCAAAATTTGGCGAAATATTTAACATACTCAGATATAGATAATAAGCATACACGTACATAAGCATAGTTCAACCATAAGTACAAAGGTCAACCGTCATTGAGCATACTCAAGCATACATAGTTCAATACATCCCACATCTCATCTCACATGCGGCCGACACGATCCTGAAGCTTCTCCAGGTACTCGGCGTACGCGCCATGCGCCAGCCTGCGAGAATACTTCTGCTTGAAGGAGCCAACGGCCCGTCCTCTTGCATGCGCCAGAACACTTAGATACGTGTCATGAATCTTGTGGTTGCAAAATGGGCATCCATAGCCGTCGTTCTAGGTCCTAATACGCCTGTTATGCATTCCCGCATAAAGCTCCCTCAGGATTCGCCTCTTGTACCTCCTCTGGGCATCTTCATCCTCGCTGTCCACATCGTCAGACAACACCTATACATATAGAAAAAAATTGGCATCAAATCACTGATTATATGCCGTGAAGTAGGATTAGGAATTTATGGCTATTTATTTATACATATTCAGATATTATGGTTCGATTTTTAAGCATTGTCGTCTATGTATAGACCAATGTTGAAGAAAATAATGGCACAAACATATGTAGGTCATTCAAAATCAATTGTCAAGTCCTAGCTAGGAATTATTAGCACCAACACTAACCCTAGTCGGATTACTAGCAGAAATCATTTGCACAGATGAAACAACTAATCACTTATCACCTGTACCATTCAAACAATCAATACACTACACGGATCTAACGAAACTTACTCAGATTTCATGGATTGGGAGAACATAACCATAGGATTTCTATTCCAAAAAGGGGGAGGCGGGAGTAACCAGAGAAACCCTATGATCTATTTGACACATAAATGGGTATAGATGACTAACCAGTTGTCCGTCGTCATCGGAGTCGTCGCCGGAGTGGTCGTCGGAGCAGTTACTGGAGTGGTCATCGGAGTCGTCGCCGGAGTGGTCTCGGAGTCGGTGTGGAACTCCGCCTTCGGCTGTGGAAGATCGACGCCGACGACAATGTCAGGGTGCAGCGATAACTCGCCAGCGGTGACGGCAACCTCTGTATCCATCTCCACACCGTGCTCCAGTGCTTTAGCAGCCCCGGCGTCACCACTCCCTCCGATGGGGCGCTTCGGCAGCATCCTCATACACTGATGGCTTTGAGGACTGAGAGCGGCGTCGAGGTTGCAAGCGAAGAGAGAGGATTGTGTGTGCGTAGCGAGGATGGGGGGTGCGGCCGCTCGGGCGCACCATTAATATGGAGTAGTGGGAGTTGTGGGAGAGAGGCGGGCGGTGATCAAACAGATGGCTCGCCTCCCGGTGAGCCTGTGCACCGGACTGCTGGCATGCCTACCAAAGTTTCACACAGCTACTCGCACGCCACCGATGACATTGCGCAGCGAGCACGTCTCCGTCAATTCACACACCTGCAAGCACGCCTCCCCGTCTGCCTGCGCAGCGGACTGCTCGCATGCATCCTATCAACTCACGCCTGGTCGCACGCCACACGGGTCGCGCGGCAGCACGTATATTGTTTTTCTATTTGGAGATTAATGCTGCCGCTTTATTGCTTAACCGAAGCATGGCACGTATCCATTGTTGGTCTAACGCTCACGGTTCAAATAAATAATCCGTTTGGGATATTGGTTCCCAATTATTAATAATCACCCGTCTGTAATTAGATAAACATTACATCAAAACTGGTCTCAAATTTGACCCAAAAAAGTACAATGCCACTTTGTATTGGTGTCCATATGACAACACGATAAGTTTCATGAACTTCAAATAAGTTTTGGATGTACTAGAGTTTAAAAATCAAGATTCTCAATGTTTGAAATTTGTTGCAAGGGGAGTAAACATGGACCCAGTGAGACACATGTGTTTTTGCAATCCATTTAGATGCACTGTCACCTGTGCATGTAACTCAGATTTGATTTTTGCACATTATACCCATGGAAAATCAATCAATGTACTAAAACGTCTTAATGATCTCTGTGGATTTTTTGAAATTAAGATGTCCCTCCTTTGGTAACATGTATGTTCACCGCGGGATAATTAATTTAACATGCATCGTAGTTGCGGTGGATTCGCGGTGTGTGTGTGTGGGTGTGTGCGTCTGGGGGTGGCAGGTGGCTCGCGGTACACTACGAGTTGTGAGCCACCGTGTGGGTTTGTCGTTTTGTTAGGCAGGCTGGTGCCACATCAGAGTCGTGAAATCGTTAATTAAAACATTACACAACCCTTTCATACATAAATGTTTTGGCCACATGCAGTCGATGGTTGTCCTACACGACACTCGATACTCGCGTGTGACGCTTTCTGTGGGCCCGCGAGGTCATCGTCCATCACATTGATGAATAGCCGGCAATGAGGTTAATTTGACCAGTAAGGTATAATCATTTTTGTTTGTGTTATGGTGGTATATAGTATGCGTTGAAGAGGTGGGAGGGGACTAGCATAGATACTATACATATGCATTCGTGAACAAGTAGACCTCACTCAGTGTTGACTTTTTGGTTACCGAGGCACGTGTCACATCAAAATCGTGTAATTGGTTATTCAAACATCACACAACACCTTTTTGGGCCACATGCATATATATCCTAGCTAGGACACTCACGTGTGACGCTTCCATCTGTGGGCCCATGAGGCCATCGTCGATGCATGCATGCATGCATCACTTTGACCTACATCGGGAGAGGTTAATTAATTTCACCATCGATGAGGATTCTTTTGGGTTGTACTTGTACATATATTACGGCAGGAGCATATAGTATGCGGTGAAGAGGGGGGGAAGGGGACCATCATATGTAGTACGCTTGATATGAAGCTTGCTCTATGCGAGTGCATGGTTTACGGTTTTTGAGGCATGTGGCACATCAAAGTCACTACTAGGAAAAGGCCTACTAATGGCGCACCAGTTTTGCCTACTAATGGCGCACTACTGGTGCGCCATTAGTATCACGCCACTAGTATTTTTTACTAATGGCGGAGCACTGGTGCGCCATTAGTATACCAGATACTAATGGCGCACCTACTAAAACGTCTTAATGATCTCTATGGATTTTTTGAAATTAAGACTTCCCTCCTTTGGTAACATGTATGTTCACCGCGGGATAATTAATTAACATGCATCGTAGTTGTGGTGGATTCGCGGTGTGTGTGTGGGGGTGTGTGCGTCTGGGGGTGGCGGGTGGCTCGCAGTACACTACGAGTTGTGAGCCACCGTGTGGGTTTGTCGTTTTGTTAGGAAGGCTGGTGCCACATCAGAGTCGTGAAATCGTTAATTAAAACATTACACAACCCTTTCATACATAAATGTTTTGGCCACATGCAGTCGATGGTTGTCCTACACGACACTCGATACTCGCGTGTGACGCTTTCTGTGGGCCCGCGAGGTCATCGTCCATCACATTGATGAACAGCCGACAGTGAGGTTAATTTGACCAGTAAGGTATAATCATTTTTGCTTGTGTTATGGTGGTATATAGTACGCGTTGAAGAGGTGGGAGGGGACTAGCATATATACTATACATATGCGTCCGTGAACAAGTACACCTCACTCAGTGTTGACTTTTTGGTTACCGAGGCACGTGTCACATCAAAATCGTGTAATTGGTTATTCAAACATCACACAACACCTTTTTGGGCCACATGCATATATATCCTAGCTAGGACACTCACGTGTGACGCTTCCATCTGTGGGCCCATGAGGCCATCGTCGATGCATGCATGCATGCATCACTTTGACCTACATCGGGAGAGGTTAATTAATTTCACCATCGATGAGGATTCTTTTGGGTTGTACTTGTACATATATTACGGCAGGAGCATATAGTATGCGGTGAAGATGGGGAGAAGGGGACCATCATATGTAGTACGCTTGATATGAAGCTCGCTCTATGCGAGTGCATGGTTTATGGTTTTTGAGGCATGTGACACATCAAAGTCACTACTAGGAAAAGGCCTACTAATGGCGCACCATTTTTGCCTACTAATGGCGCACTACTGGTGCGCCATTAGTAAAAAAATACTAATTTTCAATTTTTTTATTTTTTTCTTAATCTCGGGTCACTATGGCTTAATCTTGTCTTGGGTCAAATCACACTCTGTGGTCAAACTTCTCGGAAGGTCACCCATCCTCACACTACTCCAGCCCGAGCACGCTTAACTTCGTAGTTCTATCCAACCCCAGCACCACCTCACTTCACAGGTACTTGTTGATATATCTATCATATCAATCCTATTAAACCTTGCTGATGTCTAGGACTTTGTTCATGTTCACGAGTATGATGAAATTTTGAAAAAAATATTTCAAACTTCCCGGTCATATTACGTATCATATTTTGAAAAAAAAATTCAATTTTTTTTTCAAAACCAATTTTTTTTCTGTTACTTGTGGCGCACCTAGCATACGGTGCGCCACTAGTATGTTTGAATTTTTTTTGAATTTTTTTGCCTCCGGATCTTAAAAGCCCCATAACTTTTTTTCTGTTAGGTTTTTGGAGATTTTCTTCTGTTAAATTTTTTCGAGTAGATGATTTTTCATATAGAAAACTTTTTAATCCGAGTTCGTATGCAAAAGTTATGCCCATTTTACAAATTTCAGAGAGATTTTGCAAATAAAGTTAAAATTCATAGACGTAAATTTTCCCAACAACTAGACCACATATCACATGGGAAACTTATTTTCTTTTATTTTTTGACATTTCCATCATTTTCTTTTATTTTTTTAAAACTGAAAAGGTAGTCCACCGGGGGGGTGCATTCGGTGGAAGTTTTGGGCCAAATTAGTAATGGCACATCGTGGGAGTGGTGCGCCATTACTAGTTAAACTAGTAATGGCGCACCACACCCACGGTGCGCCATTACTAGTTTTGAAAAAAAAACAAATTCTGAATTTTCTTTTGAAAAAAACTTAGTAATGGCGCACCAGTTGACAGTGCGCCATTACTAGTTTTAACTAGCACTGTCAACTGGTGCGCCATTACTAGTTTTAACTAGTAATGGCGCACTGTCCACTGGTGTGCCATTACTAGTTTTCAAAAAAAATTAATTTTTTTTTGAAAATAATTTACTAGTGGCGCATCATGGATTTGGTGCGCCATTACTAGTTTAACTAGTAATGGCGCACTATCCACTGGTGCGTCATTACTAGTTTTGAAAAAAAAATGAAAAAAAAATTTGTTACTAATGGCGCACCGTGGATGTGGTGGGCCATTAGTATTTGGACACTAATGGCGCACCAACACATGGTGCGCCATTACTATATACTAATGGCGCACCACATGTGTGGTATGCCATTAGTGGCCATATCATCTATAGCCCCTTTCCTAGTAGTGAGTTGTGTATTTTGGTATTCAACATATATATGTTTGGCCCACATGCAAAGCGGTGGTGGTTGTCCTCTCGCACCCACTTAAGCGGTTATCAGCGATATCTATGCTTTCCATCTGTGGGCCCACTTGGTCCATCACTTCTTTTTGCCTTACAACAAGAGAGGTTAATTTGACTTAGGAGGGGATTATTATTTTTGCTTTGGGATGACATGCATGATACACTTTGAGCACACACATATGCATGTGTACACATGAATCCCTTCCATCAAGTCAAAGTGGCTAGTACAACGACACCATCATGAACCGATCTCGCTCTGTGTGGGGAGCTAGTGTATGATTTTTGACACACGCACCAGATCAATGTTGTGTATTCAAACATGCATCCACGCATCACCTCCATACATATGCATGTAGTGGTTGCCTATGAACGATACACTCCCTCGCCTGGTTATCGGTGACAAGCCTATATATTCGTGGGCCCGCGTGGACATCCATGATCACCTTTACCAACAACAAGATAGGTTACCATGACGGATTCTTTATTTGGTTAGTGTTATCGTAGTATAGGTCATGGTGAGATTCAAACCTAATTAAGTTTGAGCGCATATACTATTCACGCATGCATGCATATATGAATCACCGTCGTTGGCTTGAAGTGTGGTGTAACATACATATGCATTGTTAACCTAACCCTCACTCAGTGTGGGGATTTCTAGTTGAAATCACGGTGCCACATCAAAGTTGTTCATTGTTACTCAAAAACACACCTCTCCATACATATGTTTGGGCCACACTCATGCGGTGGTTGTCTTTGGGGACTACCTACTTGCGTGAATATTGGCGAGCTAGCCCATCTCCAGGGTCGCATGGACGGCCTTCACTTTGACCAACAAAAAGAGAGAGGTTGTACGACCAAGGTGGATTATTGTTGGTCCGTTTTACGATCCATCTTGGTGAGATATATGCCTCTCTAGCCTACC
>NC_057809.1:380945894-380948809 GCF_018294505.1 Triticum aestivum | reverse complement strand
GGGGGCATGCATTCATAACTTAATTAGGATTCCCTTCGTGACTACACGAGGGGGTGGGGGCTGCTAGCTACTTTGCACTTTGCTAGGTGAACCTCGGTGTAACACCGTCGATTCAATCGTACACTAATCATACACGCAAATGTGTATGATCAAGATCAAGGACTCACGGGAAGATATCACAACACAACTATGGACACAAATTAAAATAATACAAGCCTTATATTACAAGTCAGGGGCCTCGAGGGCTCGAATACATAAGCTCGAATACACAAGAGTGAGTGGAAGCATCAATATCTGATTACAGCCATGAGTTAGACAAGTTTGCCTTAAGAAGGCTAGCACAAAAGCAACATCGATCGAAAAAGCAAGGCCTCCTGCCTGGGCGGTCTCCACGTAGTAGTAGGCATCGACGGTGGCATCTGGCTCCTGGGCTCTGACATCTGGTTGCATCAAGCGGAAAGAAGTAGAAAGGGGGAAAAGGGGAAGCAACACAACCGTGAGTACTCATCCAAAGTACTCGCAAGCAAGGATCTATACTACATATGCAACTTTATCAAAGGGAGGCTGTATATGTCGACTGGGCTACAGAAATGCCAGAATAGAGAGGAGAACCTAGTCCTATCGAGGACTAGCATCTTCTGGAAACCACCATCTTGTAGCAACAGGAGGGAGTAGAGTAGCATAAAGTAAAGTAGTAGAAGTGTTATCAACCTCGGCCAGAGATCCTTTCTCGACTCCCTACGAGAAAGCAATCCCAGAGCCATACTATCCAGTTATCACCACCATCCAATTCTCATCACCATCCAGTTCTCATCATCACTATCCAATTCTAGTTGTATCTATCGGGATACAACTCCCAGTGTCCGTTACCGTAGGACAGGCTATCGATAGATGTTTTCTTCCCTGCAGGGGTGCACCAACTTACCCACCATGCTCGATTAACTCTGGTCGGACACACTTTCCTGGGTCATGCCCGGCCTCGGCCAAACAATACGCCGCAACCCAACCTAGGCTTAATGGAGAGGCCAGCATGCTGGACTAAACCTATGCCCCCAGGGGTCATGGGTCATCACCCCGGGAACTCCTGCATGTTGCGTGGGCGGCCGGTGAGCAGACCTAGCTACCCCCTTCAAAAAGGCAGGTGCTTACCAGTCCAACCCGGCGCGCGCCGCTCACTCGCTGACGTCTATTAAGCTTTGGCAGATGCATACGACGCAGAACACCCAGACTATGCCCACGTGATGGTTAGTGCTATCAAGCTAGAGGCCCCTCGGATCAAATATCCAAATCGTAGTGGATTAGGAGCACGCAGTAATGAGCAGAGACTCACGATCGATATGACTCCGTCGCCCCGTCTCGAGTACTTGCGGCAAGGGCTAAGAATGCCCGGCCACGCCTTGTAAGTATCTCGCGGGCACCTTCTAGGTCAACCCGAATCCACATCACTCGCAATAAAGCTCGGGCGGGTACCCCTCAGGGCCGACCCGTCTTTAGTAACATGGCTCAGTGCGAAGTCATAGTAACCATAGTAACTGTGTGTCTAAACATCATGGAGAAAACCTGAGGAATCACCCCCGATGAATTCCACTCGATGTAATCATCAAGGTGAATGTAAGAGGGACCACCCTCGAGGTTCACACTTGAGGGGTTGCACGACAGAGTCGTATCGGAAGTGGTTAAGGCGGAATCACCCTCGATGACGATAACCGAATAGCTACACTACAGGGTTAACATCAGAAGTGTTGTAGAGGTCTCATGCTCGGCACTCAATAGTAACCCAGTATTGTCGAGTAACTAAGGGGAAAGTGATATGCGGTGCCGGGGCCTAGTCTTCGATCTCGTTGATCGGGTCTTCAATGATGAAGCAGGGGCAACAAGGACAAGGTGGGGGTCACTGATGGATCACTAACCAACCTATATTAGGCAGTTTAGGATAAGCAGGTGAGGTACAACAACAGATATAAAAGTAGGCTATGCATCAGAATAGTAGCAAACAATAACAGTAGCAAAATCTAATGCAACCATGAGAGAATGGAATGGGCGATATCGGGATGATCAAAAGGGGGGCTTGCCTGGTTGCTCAGACAAGAAGGAGGGGTCGTCGTCGACGTAGTTGAACACGATGGCATCAGCGACAGTCTCGGGGTCTACCGGAGAGAAGAGGGGGAGAAACAGTAAATACATAGCAAGCAAGAGCATAACATGACAACAGGCAGAGCTAGACGTGTTCTAACGCGGTACTACACGTTACCGGCGAAGGGGGATAACATCCGGGAATGTTTCCCCAGGTTTAGCATTTTTGGACACATGAAACGGAGGGGAAAAGTTGCATGTTCAGATAGTTAGGGGCATGTGGCAGA
Organism: Triticum aestivum; assembly: GCF_018294505.1. Taxonomy (NCBI): domain Eukaryota; kingdom Viridiplantae; phylum Streptophyta; class Magnoliopsida; order Poales; family Poaceae; genus Triticum; species Triticum aestivum. Next base: position 380,946,449 of record NC_057809.1, on the reverse strand, counting down.
TGAACGGATCGCGTATTCGGATTTGTCACGTCGTTTTGACCAACTTTCATGTAGAAAACATTTTCATCCGAGGAATGGATTATTTTCTATGATTTTCCAAAGTTTAAAACAATTTCCGGATTTATTATTAATTCGAAATTAAAGACTAAATGCTAGGTGCACCCAGCTCTGTGTACACAGAAGTGTACCAGAGGCTAATTGGTGGGCCAGGGGGTCCTAGTTGACCAATCAACGTTTGACTGGTCAACAGGGCATGGGGCCACCCTGTCATTGAGACTTCTGACAAACTACCAGTTTCAATTAGTTAAACTAGGTAATTAGCCCAATTAAACATTATTAATCTAATTAGTTAGTAATTATTATTAGTTTAATATAATATATTTTTAATCTTTTTTAACAGGGCAGTGGGACCCATATGCCAGTGGCCCGGGGGCTTAGCAGGCGCGGCTCTATCGGGCATGGGCGCCCGCCCGACCGCACGGGCATGTGGCGCGGCGGACAAAGGTCACCGGGGCGCGCGCGGGGCGCCGGCAGCCGGCGAGGTCGGGGGCGGCC
>NC_057809.1:380937950-380945301 GCF_018294505.1 Triticum aestivum | reverse complement strand
GCTGTGGGGGGCGGCGACAGCGGATGTCACGGTGGGGCAGTGGAACCGCGGCGCAGAGGAGCAGTGGAGCCAGGCCGCGGCAGGAGCGCGACGGCGCGGGGCAAGGCGAGGCAGCAGGCGACACGGGTTGCGGCAGCGCTGTGCGGGGCGGCGGGCGTGGCGATGCAGGAGGCGCGGGTGCGTGTCTGGGCAAAGGGCGACGAGAGGGACGCCTCGAGGGCGAGCAGGTGGAGCACCACGGCCGCGGGTGTGACGCGGTGCAGGCGGCAACAGCACTAGCAGCAGCGATGACGCAGCAGCAAGCAGGGCGCAGGAGCAGCACATCACGCACGCACATACGCGTATGCGTACACGGGAGGCTCAAACGAACTCGGGGACGGCGGCTACAGCGTCTACGACGAGGGAAACGGAAGGCGAGGCGAGAGTTGCTCACTGGGCTCCTGCATGTGTGCTAAAGCGGGCTCGGGGGAGGCCTGGAGGAGCGAGACGGCGGCGATGGGCACGACGGTTGGAGGTTGAAGAACGGGAGGCAACAAGCGCTCTGGTTGCTGCCAGCCCGCGTACGTGGTCGGAGTCGGGGTAGAGGACGCGGGCGGAGCTCATGGGCACGTCGGGGTGGCGGGGAAACACCGGTGGCCGCGGGATCTCGGAGTGCAGGGCGATGACTGGGTCCGGGGAGGAGCGAGCGCACGAGGGAGAGGGGAATGAGCGAGGGGGGGAGGAAATATCTTGGTGCTGACGAGGCTCAAAAGGGGGGGGCTTGGTCTTATCCCACCAGCGGCTCGGGCTGGCTTTGGTGGGTCGAGGCACAGTGAGGGGCGGGGGCCTCTCTCCTTTTTATTTACTCTTTATTGCCTTTTATTATTATTTTTATTAGCCTCTATTTCCTATTTAAAAGAGCTACTGAATTAATTTTTATTAAATGTGGCACTTTGCACAAAAATAGATAGAAACAAAGTGAAGTTGCATAAAAAGTTTGGGGTCAAAAGGAGTTGGCTAACCATTTTTAGAAATTGGGAAGGCCAATTTAATTATTGTTGGACCACAAGATAAAATCCTAGGGGCATTTTGTGAACTCAAATGAGGTCGGTTCCAAGATGACAAATATCCAGGGATTATTTGCCACACATTAAACATTTTAGTTTTCATGTTTGGCAATTTGAATTTTGGACTTTGATTTGAATTTGAAATTTGAACCGGTTTCGAACCAACGTGAGTTTTACAACAGTAATCATGATGACGTGGCATCATTAGGAGGGAATTACTGTAGCTTAATTATCCTGGTGTCACAATTCTCGTCCACTACAAGAAATCACGTCCCGAGATTTAAGTGCGGAAGTAAAGAGTAACTTCGGGAGAACTGACCCTTATAGGGTTAATTATCTGGTGAATAACTCAGGGAATGAGGTGGAAGTATCTCTCGAGTTGAAAGTTCAATAAAACATCGAGAGCAAAGTATGAAGGTACAATAGGAAGTTTCAAGTGAATGGACAAACGATCGTTACCTGGACAGAGTGTGAGAAAGGGGTTCAGAGCATCGGGAAAAGATCATCTCTCGGACGGTGGCTCGTGACAACACACAAAGCCAAGAGCAAATGACACTTCGGAATAAAGGATAAATAGGAGAGTCAGGTTTCGCCCCAATGGAACTGTCGGTTATGGGCCCACCATGTGGGTTAAAAGAAGGAAGGGCGCTACCATTTTGCACGGTCATGATAGCAAGGCAGGTCAGAGCATAGACTGTCAATTATGTTGGCAACAACATTGGTACCAAGGGCGAGGGACGAAGAGAACCACTCTCCTACTCGCAAGACGAGGCAGTCCAATAGGCAAAGTTCTCGTCCATCGGTGGTTACCAGAATGTCATCAACAATAATAGCAGGGTCTTACTGATAGAGTTTGTACACTGAGGTGTTTACATAAGGATGGAATTATCACTGCTCAGACAAGTTAGATTACAAGAAAGGTGAAACAAAACAATGGAAAGGAAAATTTGATTATTATGATAATCAGACCAATGGAAAGGAAAGGTGCTTATACCCATGTATTAGGGTATAACTTTCCCAAGGAAAGGCAGAGCATGATAGGGCTCCAAGTATTAAACCATTTAGACAAAGGGGCAAGGAATTTATGATGTTTACCCATACAATGGTGTTTGGATAATTGATCAAGAAACATTTAGCATTGCGCCTCCAATGCTCTTAATGATGTTCGGAGTAACGCAGTCATACTTTTGGATCCGTCGGGAATTACATGAACACCTCAAGCTATTTTATCAAGGAAGATGAGGAGGTGGCCGATGGTTTCAGCAAAAATCCATCAACATGTCAAAAAGGATGTATTTCCAAAATTTATACGAACAAATTCGTGTTGGGGAGGCAAGAATGTTGTCGATGATAACACAAATCATCGAGGGGCATGGATGGTAGTTCTCATCATGAATTCAATCGATATCCTGGAAGAGCTCAGAATGTTGATGATGATCACGACACATTTGTCGAGAGATTTCATGAAGATGTAATCAATCGGCAATGACATCAAGTCAAAGGAATGATAAAGAGAAAGGTTATTGGAACCACGAGTAAGACACAAACTCGAAATCAAGCTTGTTGTTCAAGGCAAAACGATATGACGAGGAAGATCGACGTAAGCTTAGCTCATCGTCGAAGATTGTGCTCCGGAAAGAAAGGACCAAGGAGCACAGTTAAAATTTAGCACGATAGTGGTATAGCTGATTAGGCTAGGAATAACTTGAAGGATTATTAATCTCATAAGCAATGAAAATTACTTAGAGTTATAGAATCGGAGTGCGGAATCGATTCAACCGATCCACTTATCGGTGTCCTCAAGTGATTAATAACTCAGACCCGAGGGAAATCTGAAATCGGTGAGAAACAATACTAGATGAAGACTCATAGGAAGCAATGCAGTTCTTTTATATTCTCGAGGTACCGGAGGGTAATACTCAAAGGAAGATCAAAATAGAGGTTGTGGAGATGCATTGATCTGCAGAAGGAAAGTATTTTAACTTATCCGAGAAATGGAATCCAGGAGGAACTATGGTCGGAACCACGGTGGCAAAGGACTGAATATAGATACAAAATGAACTTAACACAAGGGGATTATTATTATCACACGGAGCTTCCATGATAAGTTCCACATCGGGTCCATGGGCATGAACACAAAGTTCAAGGTCGACTCCCACTTCTTCAATGTATAACCTTCCATCCTCCTCTCGTATTTCAAAAATGACATTAGTTGTTGAAAGTTTTTACCTGGTGCAATACCATATAAGTATGACCCATGAAATCTTTCGGGTTCACACGGATCAGGGAAGGCATAGGTTCAACCCATCAGGGCATCTTAGGAACATATACTACAGAATTTCGAAGTAGATAGTACGAGTTCGAAAGTAGAGCATGGTTCACAAAGGAGAGGATACAATTTACCAAAGGCATTATATATCCAAGGATAGGCTCACAAGTTTAATGAATATGAAGGACGGTGTCGGACAAAATCCAACAAAGGATCTAGTGGTCCATAAGGGATCTGATGTGAGCATAGGTACTCAACCAGAGGAAGAAAGAATGCAAGGAGATCAGATTATAGAAACAAGTAACTAACTCAAAGTTCAAAGGAAAAGGAATTAGGAATTCCAAGACGAAGGATCAGAAGCAATGCTCTGATTAGGGATGGATAAGTTGAATAGCCTTAGAGGTACAATCGATGGCAATTTAGTTGGTCGAGATCCAGCTCATGTTCACAATGGTGTCCGAGTCGGAAGGATGAATTCTAGCATCTGGTTGAGGATTGCGAGCATTCGCACTTATTGAATCAATGGGCTCAAAATGATAGTGGCAAAGGATGCCAAAAAGATTACTATACTTATGGGATTAATCATAATGCAAGCAAGCAAGAATTTCAAGAGCAATAAGCTGCTGAGGATTTTTGGAAGATAAAATAGTATTTCGAAGACTTTGGCGAAACACATGAACAACTGGGGAGAAACAAATCATCGATGTGTGTGAGGATTAATTTGTAGGTGTATTTAGGTGACAAGGAACTGCAAGGCAGTAGGAACAAGGATTCTCGGAACAACTACGAGTATTTCGGGGTATCTTGTAATAACAAGAGCAACTGGGGACTAAGGTAAAAATGGCAAGTGCATGTAGTTATCTATAGGGGGTGATGGTGGAAGGGAATTGCAAATGCAATCAGCAAAAGTTCTCGAGATAACATTGGAGAGTATCTTCGGAATCCTTCGGCGCACCATGCAATCATCTGGAGTGAGGGGCTCTCCGGGAGGAAGTAATTACGAGAACCTAGAGTCAGAGTTCGTAAAACCATTTAACCCGAATAGAAGAGAGATTAGAGTCCCAGAGCATAGACGAGAAATAAAAGATCCTAACACCACCCAATGGCGACGTGGGCCCGTAAGACACACAGCCATGTTAGTAAAAGTTTTGAAATGTCTAGACTCAACTTCGGCCAAGGAGTAGGAAAGGGGGCTACCTATAGGTAGTCGGCTCTAATACCAACTTGTGACGCCCTCGATTCAATCGTACACTAATCATACACGCAAATGTGTACGATCAAGATCAAGGACTCACGGGAAGAAATCACAACACAACTCTGGACACAAATTAAAATAGTACAAGCCTTATATTACAAGTCAGGGGCCTCGAGGGCTCGAATACATAAGCTCGAATACACAAAAGTCAGCGGAAGCGTCAATATCTGAGTACAGACATGAGTTAGACAAGTTTGCCTCAAGAAGGCTAGCACAAAAGCAACATTGATCGAAAAGGCAAGGCCTCCTGCCTGGGAGCCTAATAACTACTCCTGGTCATCGGCGGTCTCCACGTAGTAGTAGGCATCGACGGTGGCATCTGGCTCCTGGGCTCCGACATCTGGTTGCATCAACCGGAAAGAAGAAGAAAGGGGGAAAAGGGGCAGCTAAGCAACCGTGAGTACTCATCCAAAGTACTCGCAAGCAAGGATCTATACTACATATGCAACATTATCAAAGGGAGGCTGTATATGTGGACTGGGCTGCAGAAATGCCAGAATAGAGAGGAGAACCTAGTCCTATCAAAGACTAGCATCATCTGGAAACCACCATCTTGCAGCAACAGGAGGGAGTAGAGTAGCATAAAGTAAAGTAGTAGAAGTGTTATGAACCTCGGCCAGAGATCCTTTCTCGACTTCCTGCGAGAAAGCAATCCCAGAGCCATTCTATCCAGTTATCACCACCATCCAGTTCTCATCATCAGTATCCAGTTCTAGTTGTATCGATCGGGATACAACTCCAAGTGTTCGTTACCGTAGGACAGGCTATTGATAGATGTTTTCTTCTCTGCAGGGGTGCAGCAACTTACCCACGACGCTCGATTAACTCCGGCCGAACACACTTTCCTGGGTCATGCCTGGCCTCGGCCAAACAATACGCCGCAACCCGACCTAGGATTAATATAAAGGCCAGCACGCCGGACTAAACCTATGCCCCCAGGGGTCATGGTCCATCGCCCCGGGAACTCCTGCATGTTGCGTGGGTGGCCGGTGAGCAGACCTAGCTACCCCCTTCAAAAAGGCAGGTGCTTACCAGTCCAACCCGGTGCGCGCCGCTCAGTCGCTGACGTCTATTAAGCTTCGGCTGATGCATACGACGCAGAACAGCCATACTATGCCCACGTGATGGTTAGTGCTATCAGGCCAGAGGCCCCTCGGATCAAATATCTAGATCATAGTGGATTAGGAGCACGCGGTAACAAGCAGAGACTCACGATCGATGTGACCCCGTCGCCCCGTCTCGAGTACTTGCGGCAAGGGCTAAGAATGCCCGGCCACGCCTCATAAGTATCTCGCAGGCACCTTCCAGGTCAACCCGACTCCACATCACTCGCAATTATGCTCGCGCGGGTACCCCTCAGGGCCGACCCATCTTTACTAACATGGCTCAGTGCAAAGTCATAGTAACCATAGTAACTATGTGTCTAAACATCAAGGGGAAAACCCGAGGAATCACCCCTGGTGAATTCCACTCGATGTAATCATCAAGGTGAACGTAAGAGGGACCACCCTCGAGGTTCACACTTGAGGGGTTGCACGACAGAGTCGTATCAGAAGTGGTTAAGGCGGAATCACCCTCGATGACCACGACCGAATAGCTACACTACAGGGTTAACATCAGAAGTGTTCTAGAGGTCTCACCCTCGGCACTCGATAGTAACCCAGTAGTGTCGAGCAACTAAGGGGAAAGTGATGTGCGGTGCCGGGGCCTGGTCTTCGATCCCGTTGATCGGGTCTTGGATGATGAAGCAGGGGCTACAAGGACAAGGTGGGGGTCAGTGATGGATCACTAACCAACCTATACTAGGCAGTTTAGGATAAGCAGATATGGTACAACAGCAGATACAAAAGCAGGCTATGCATAAGAAGAGGAGCAAACAATAACAGTAGCAAAATCCAATGCAACCATGAGAGAATGGAATGGGCGATATCGGGATGATCAAAACAGGGGCTTGCCTGGTTACTCAGACAAGAAGGAGGGGTCGTCGTCGAAGTAGTTGAACACAACAGCATCAGCGGCAGTCTCGGGGTCTACCGGAGAGAAGAGGGGAAGAAACAGTAAATACATAGCAAGCAAGAGCATAACATGACAACAGACAGAGCTAGACGTGTTCTAACGCGGTGCTACACGTTACCGGCGAAGGGTGATAACATCCGGGAATGTTTCCCAAGTTTAGCATTTTTGGACACATGAAACGAAGGGGAAAAGTTGCATGTTCAGGTAGTTAGGGGCATGTGGCAAACAAACGGATCGCGTATTCGGATTTGTCCCATCGTTCTGAGCAACTTTCATGTAGAAAACATTTTCATCCGAGTTACGGGTTATTTTCTATGATTTTCCGAAGTTTAAAACAATTTCTGGATTTATTATTAATTCGAAATTAAAGACTAAATGCTAGGTGCACCTAGCTCTGCGTACACAGAACTGTACCAGAGGCTGATAGGTGGGCCAGGGGGTCCCAGTTGACCAGTCAATGTTTGACTGGTCAACAAGGCGTGGGGCCACCCTGTCATTGAGACTTCTGACTAACTAACAGTTTCAATTTGTTAAACTAGGTAATTAGCCTAATTAAACAATATTAATCTAATTAGTTATTAATTATTATTAGTTTAATATAATATTTTTTAATCTTTTTTCACAGGGTAGTGGGGCCCATATGCCAGTGGCCCGGGGGCTTAGCGGGCGCGGCGCTATCAGGCATGGGCGCCCACCCGACCGCACGGGCGTGTGGCGCAGCGGACGAAGGTTGCCAGGGCGCGGCGGGGCGCCGGCAACCGGCGA
>NC_057809.1:380928876-380937574 GCF_018294505.1 Triticum aestivum | reverse complement strand
CGGCCTAGACGTCGCGGGTGGAGCTGGGGGGGGGGCGGGCAACGACGGATGGCACGGCGGGGCAGTGGAACCGCGACGCAGAGGAGCAGCGGAGCCAGGCTGCGGCGGGAGCGCGACGGCGCGGGGCAAGGCGAGGCTGCAGGCGACGCAGGTTGCGGCAGCGCTGTGCGGGGCTGCGGGCATGGCGATGCAGGGGGTGCGGGTGCGCGTCTGGGCGCAGGGCGACAAGCGGGAGGCCTCGGGGGTGAGCGGGTGGAGCACCATGGCCGCGGGTGTGACGCGGTGCAGGCGGCAGCAGCGACGACGCAGCAGCAAGCAGGGCACAGGAGCAGCACATCACGCACGCACATACGCGTATGCCTACACGGGAGGCTCAGACGAACTCGGGGACGGCGGCTACAGCGTTTACGACGAGGGACAGGGAAGGCGAGGCGAGAGTTGCTCACTGGACTCCTGCAGGTGTGCTAAAGCGGGCTCGGGGGAGGCCTGGAGGAACGAGACGGCGGCGATGAGCACAGCGGCTGGAGGTTGAAGAACGGGTGGCAACGAGCGCTCCGGTGGTTCCCAGCCCGCGTGCGTGGTCGGAGTCAGGGTAGAGGACATGGGCGGAGCTCATGGGCACGTCGGGGCAGCGGGAAAACACCGGTGGCCGCGGGATCTCGGAGTGAAGGGCGATGACAGGGTCCGGGGAGGAGCGAGTGCATGAGGGAGAGGGGAACGAGCGAGGGGGGGAGGAAATATCTGGGTGCTGACGAGGCTCAAAAAGGGGGGCTTGGTCTTATCCCACCAGCGGCTCAGGCTGGCTTTGGTGGGTCGAGGCAAGGTGAGGGGCGGGGGCCTCTCTCCTTTTTATTTGCTCTGCATTGCCTTTTCTTATTTTTATTTTATTTTTTTATTTGCCTCTATTTCCTATTTAAAAGAGCTACTGAATTAATTTTTATTAAATGTGGCACTTTGCACAAAAATAGATAGGAACAAAGTGAAGTTGCATAAAAACTTTGGGGTCAAAAGGAGTTGCTAACCATTTTTAGAAATTGGAAAGGCCAATTTAATTATTGTTGGACCACAAGATAAAATCCTAGGGGCATTTTGGGAACTCAAATGAGGTTCGTTCCAACATGACAAATATCCCGGGATTATTTGCCACACATTGAACATTTTAGTTTTCATGTTTGGCAATTTTAATTTTGGACTTTGATTTGAATTTGAAATTTGAATCGGTTTCGAACCAACATGAGTTTTACAATAGTAATCATCATGATGTGGCATCATTAGGAGGGAATTACTATAGCTTAATTATCCTGGCGTCACAATTCTCCTCCACTACAAGAAATCTCATCCCGAGATTTAAGTGCGGAAGTAAAGAGTAACTTCGGGAGAACTGACCCTTATAGGGTTAATTATCTGGTGAATAACTTAGGGAATGAGGCGGAAGTATCTCTCGAGTTGAAAGTTTAATAAAACATCAAGAGCAAAGTATGAAGGTACAATAGGAAGTTTCAAGCGAATGGACAAACGATCGATACCTGGACAGAGTGTGAGAAAGGGGTTCAGAGCTTCGGGAAAAGATCATCTCTCGGACGGTGGCTCATGACAACACACAAAGCCAAGAGCAAATGATACTTCATAATAAAGGATAAATAGGAGAGTCAGGTTTCGACCCTATGGAACTGTGGGTTATGGGCCCACCATGTGGGTTAAAAGTAGGAAGGGCGCTATCATTTTGCACGCTCATGATAGCAAGGTAGGTCAGAGCATAGACTGTCAATTATGTTGGCAACAACGTTGGTACCAAGGGCGAGGGATGAAGAGAACCACTCTCCTGCTCGCAAGACAAGGCAGACCAATATGCAAAGTTCTCGTCCATCGGTGGTTACCGGAATGTCATCAACAATAGTAACAGGGTCTTACTGACAGCGTTTGTACACCGAGGTGTTTACATAAGGATGGAATTATCACTGCTTAGACAAGTTAGATTACAAGAAAGGTGAAACAAAACAATGGAAAGGAAAATGTGATTATTATGATAATCAGACCAATGGAAAGGAAAGGTGTTTATACACAAGTATTACGGTATAACTTTCCCAAGAAAATGCAGAGCATGATAGGGCTCCAAGTATTAAACCATTTAGACAAAGGGGCAAGGAATTTATGAGGTTTACCCATACAATGGTGTTTGGATAATTGATCAAGAAACATTTAGCATCGCGCCTCCAATGCTCTTAATGATGTTCGGAGTAACGTAGTCATACTTTTGGATAGCATTGACATGGTCATCGGGTAAAGGCCGGACCTTGGGAACACAAAGGATCCGTCGGGAATTACTTGAACACCACAAGCAATTTTATCAAGGAAGATGAGGAGGTGGCCGATGGTTTCAGCAAAAATCCATCGACATGTCAAAAAGGATGTATTTCCAAAATTTATTTGAACAAATTCGTGTTGGGGAGGCAAGAATGTTGTCAATGATAACACAAATCATCGAGGGGCATGGATGGTATTTCTCATCATGAATTTAATCAATATCCTGGAAGAGCTCAGAATGTTGATGATGATCACGACACATTTGTCGAGAGATTTCATGAAGATGTAATCAATCGGCGACGACATCAAGTCAAAGGAATGATAAAGAGAAAGGTTATTGGAACCACGAATACGACACAAACTCGAAATCAAGCTTGTTGTTCAAGGCGAAACGATATGACGAGGAAGATTGACGTAAGCTTAGCTCATCGTCGAAGATTGTGCTCCGGGAAGAAAGGACCAAGCAGCACAGTTAAAATTTAGCACGATAGTGGTATAGCTGATTAGGCTGGGAATAACTTGAAGGATTATTAAACTCGTAAGCAAAGAAAATTACTTAGAGTTATAGAATCGGAGTGCGGAATCGATTCAACTAATCCACTTATCGGTGTCCTCGAGTGATTAATAACTCAGATCCCGGGGAAATCTGAAATCGGTGAGAAGCAATACTAGATGAAGACTCATAGGAGGCAATGCAGTTCTTTGATATTCTCGAGGTACCGGAGGGTAATACTCAAAGGAAGATCAAAATAGAGCTTGCAGAGATGCATTGATCTACAGAAGGGAAGTATTTTAACTTATCCGAGAAATGGAATCAAGGAGGAACTATGGTCGGAACCACGGTGGCAAAGGACCGAATATAGATTCAAAATGAACTTAACACAAGGGGATTATTATTATCACAAGGAGCTTCCAAGATAAGTTCCACATCGGGTCCATGGGCATAGACACAAAGTTCAAGGTCGACTCCCACTTCTTCAATGTATAACCTTCCATCCACCTATCGTATTTCGAAAATGACATTAGTTGTTGAAAGTTTTTACCTGGTGCAATACCAGATAAGTATGACCCATGAAATCTTTCGGGTTCACATGGATCAGGGAAGGCGTAGGTTCAACCCATCAAGGCATCTTAGGAACATATACTAAAGAAGTTCGGAGTAGATACTACGAGTTCGAAAGTAGAGCATGGTTCACAAAGGAGAGGATACAATTACCAAAGGCATTATATATCCAAGGATAGGCTCACAAGTTTAATGAATATGAAGAACGGTGTCGGACAAAATCCAACAAAGGATCTGGTGGTCCATAAGGGATCTGATGTGAGCATAGGTACTCAACCAGAGGAAGAAAGAATGCAAGGAGATTAGATTATAGAAATTAGGAATTAGGAATTAGGAATTAGGAATTAGGAATTCCAAGACAAAGGATCAGAAGCAATGCTCTGATTACGGATGGATAAGTTGAATAGCCTTAGAGGTACAATCGATGGAAATTTAGTTGGTCGAGATCCAGCTCATGTTCACAATGGTGTCTGAGTCGGAAGGATTAATTCTAGCACCTAGTTGAGGATTGCAAGCATTCGCACTTATTGAATCAATGGGCTTAAAATGATAGTGTCAAAGGATGCCAATAAGATTACTATACTTATGGGAATAATCATAATGCAAGCAAGCAAGAATTTCAAGAGTAATAAGCTGCTGAGGATTCTCGGAACAACAATGAGTATTTCGGGGTATCTTGTAATAACAAGAGCAACTGGGGACTAAGGTAAGAAATGGCAAGTGCATATAGTTATCTATAGGAGGTGACGGTGGAAGGGAATTGCAAATGCAATGAGCAAAAGTTCTCGGGATAACATTGGAGAGTATCTTCGGAGTCCTTCTGCGCACCATGCAATCATCTGGAGTGAGGGGCTCTCCGGGAGGAAGTAATTACAAGAACCTAGAGTCAGAGTTCGTAAAACCATTTAACCCGAATAGAAGAGAGATTAGAGTCCCAGAGCATAGACGAGAAATAAAAGATCCTAACACCACCCAATGGCGTCGTGGGCCCGTAAGACACACAACCATGTTAGTAAAAGTTTTGAAATGTCTAGACTCAACTTCGGCCAAGGAGTAGGAAAGGGGGCTACCTACAGGCAGTCTGCTCTGACACCAACTTGTGACGCCCTCGATTCAATCGTACACTAATCATACACGCAAATGTGTACGATCGAGATCAAGGACTCACGAGAAGATATCACAACACAACTCTGGACACAAATTAAAATAATACAAACCTTATATTACAAGTCAGGGGCCTCGAGGGCTCGAATACATAAGCTCGAATACACCAGAGTCAGCGGAAGCATCAATATCTGAGTACAAACATGAGTTAGACAAGTTTGCCTCAAGAAGGCTAGCAGAAAAACAACATCGATCGAAAAGGCAAGGCCTCCTGCCTGGGAGCCTCCTAACTAGGCCTGGTCGTCGGCGGTCTCCACGTAGTAGTAGGCATCGACGGTGGCATCTGGCTCCTGGGCTCCGACATCTTGTTGCATCAACCGGAAAGAAGAAGAAAGGGGGAAAGGGGGAGCAAAGCCACCGTGAGTACTCATCCAAAGTACTCGCAAGAAAGGATCTATACTACATATGCAACATTATCAAAGGGAGGCTGTATATGTGGACTGGGCTGCAGAAATGCCAGAATAGAGAGGAGAACCTAGTCCTATCAAAGACTAGCATCTTCTGGAAACCACCATCTTGCAGCAACAGGAGGGAGTAGAGTAGCATAAAGTAAAGTAGTAGAAGTGTTATCAACCTCGGCCAGAGATCCTTTCTCGACTTCCTGCGAGAAAGCAATCCTAGAGCCATTCTATCCAGTTATCACCACTATCCAGTTCTCATCATCAGTATCCAGTTCTAGTTGTATCGATCGGGATACAACTCAAAGTGTTCGTTACCGTAGGATAGGCTATTGATAGATGTTTTCTTCCCTGCAGGGGTGCAGCAACTTACCCACGACGCTCGATTAACTCCGGCCGGACACACTTTCCTGGGTCATGCCCGGCCTCGACCAAATAATACGCCGCAACCCGACCTAGGATTAATAGAGAGGCCAGCACGCCGGACTAAACCTATGCCCCCAGGGGTCATGGTCCATCGCCCCGGGAACTCCTGCACGTTGCGTGGGCGGCCGGTGAGCAGACCTAGCTACCCCCTTCAAAAAGGCAGGTGCTTACCAGTCCAACCCGGTGCGCGCCGCTCAGTCGCTGACATCTATTAAGCTTCAGCTGATGCATACGATGCAGAACGGCCATACTGTGCCCACGTGATGGTTAGTGCTATCAGGACAGAGGCCCCTCGGATCAAATATCCAGATCGTAGTGGATTAGGAGCACACGGTAACGAGCAGAGACTCACGATTGATGTGACCCCGTCGCCCCGTCTCGAGTACTTGCGGCAAGGGCTAAGAATGCCCGGCCACGCCTCGTAAGTATCTCGCAGGCACCTTCCAGGTCAACCCGACTCCACATCACTCGCAATTATGCTCGCGCGGGTACCCCTCAGGGCCGACCCATCTTTAGTAACATGGCTCAGTGCAATGTCGTAGTAACCATAGTAACTGTGTGTCTAAACATCAAGGGGGAAACCCGAGGAATCACCCCTGGTGAATTCCACTCGATGTAATCATCAAGGTGAACGTAAGAGGGACCACCCTCGAGGTTCACACTTGAGGGGTTGCACGACAGAGTCATATCAGAAGTGGTTAAGGCGGAATCACCCTCGATGACCACGACCGAATAGCTACACTACAGGGTTAACATCAGAAGTGTTCTAGAGGTCTCACCCTCGGCACTCGATAGTAACCCAGTAGTGTCGAGCAACTAAGGGGAAAGTGATGTGCGGTGCCGGGGCCTGGTCTTCGATCCCGTTGATCGGGTCTTGAATGATGAAGCAGGGGCAACAAGGACAAGGTGGGGGTCACTGATGGATCACTGAGGCAGTTTAGGATAAGCAGGTAAGGTACAACAGCAGATACAAAAGCAGGCTATGCATCAGAATAGGAGCAAACAATAACAATAGAAAAATCTAATGCAACCATGAGAGAATGGAATGGGCGATATCGGGATGATCAAAAGGGGGGGCTTGCCTGGCTGCTCAGACAAGAAGGAGGGGTCATCGTCGACGTAGTTGAACACAACAGCATCAGCGGCAGTCTCGGGGTCTACCGGAGAGAAGAGGGGGAGAAACAGTAAATAGATAGCAAGCAAGAGCATAACATCACAACAGGTAGAGCTAGACGTGTTCTAACGCGGTGCTACACGTTACCGGCGAAGGGGGATAACATCCGGGAATGTTTCCCAAGGTTTAGCATTTCTGGACACAGGAAACGGAGGGGAAAAGTTGCATGTTCAGGTATTTAGGGGCATGTGGCAGACGAACGGATCGCGTATTTGGATTTGTCCCGTCGTTCTGAGCAACTTTCATGTAGAAAACATTTTCATCCGAGTTACGGATTATTTTCTAGGATTTTCCAAAGTTTAAAACAATTTCTGGATTTATTATTAATTCGAAATTAAAGACTAAACGCTAGGTGCACCTAGCTCTGTGTACACAGAACTATACCAGAGGCTGATAGGTGGGCCAGGGGGTCCCAGTTGACCAGTCAACATTTGACTGGTCCACAGGGCGTGGGGCCACCCTGTCATTGAGACTTCTGACTAACTAATAGTTTCAATTAGTTAAACTAGGTAATTAGCCTAATTAAACAGTATTAATCTAATTACTTATTAATTATTATTAGTTCAATATAATATTTTTTTACTCTTTTTTAACAGGGCAGTGGGACCCATATGCCAGTGGCCTGGGGGCTTAGCGGGCGCGACGCTATCGGGCATGGGCGCCCGCCCGACCGCACGGGCGTGTGGCGCGGCAGATGAAGGTCGTCGGGGCGTAGTGGGGCACCGGCTGCCGGCGAGGTCGGGGGGCGGCCAGCACCGGAGGGTGGTGGGACCGGGCCGGCAACGCGACAGGGAAGGGGTCGCGCGCGTGGCCATGGCCAGGCAAGCGCGACGGGAGGGGGGCGAACAGGCGCGGCCTGGGCGTCGCGAGCGGAGCTGTGGGGGCGGCGACGACGGATGGCACGGCGGGGCGCGGGTGCGTGTCTGGGCACAGGGCGACGAGCGGGAGGCCTCGGGGGCGAGCGGGTGGAGCACCACAGCTGCGGGTGTGACGCTGTGCAGGCGGCAGCAGCACTAGCAGCAGCAGCAACGGCGCAGCAGCAAGCAAGGCACAAGAGCAGCACATCATGCACGCACATACGCGTATGCGTACACGGGAGGCTCGGACAAACTCGGAGACGGCGGCTACATCGTCTACGACGAAGGAAATGGAAGGCGAGGCGAGAGTTGCTCACTGGGCTCCTGCAGGTGTGCTAAAGCGGGCTCGGGGGAGGCCTGGAGGAGCGAGACGGCGGCGATGAGCACGGCGGCTGGAGGTTGAAGAACGGGAGGCAACGAGCGCTCCGGTGGCTCCCAGCCCGCGTACGTGGTCGGAGTCGGGGTAGCGGACGCGGGCGGAGCTCATGGGCACGTCGGGCGGCGAGGAAACACCGGTGACCGCGGGATCTCGGAGTGCGGGGCGATGATAGGGTCCGGGGAGGAGCGAGCGCACGAGGGAGAGGGGAAGGAGCGAGGGGGGGAGGAAATATCTGGGTGCTGACAAGGCTCAAAAGGGGGGGCTTGGTCTTATCCCACCAGCGGCTCGTGCTGGCTTTGGTGGGTCGAGGCACAGTGAGGGGCGGGGGCCTCTCTCCTTTTTATTTACTCTGCATTGCCTTTTCTTATTTTTATTTTATAATTGTTTTACTTGCCTCTATTTCCTATTTAAAAGAGCTACTGAATTAATTTTTATTAAATGTGGCATTTTGCACAAAAATAGATAGGAACAAAGTGAAGTTGCATAAAAAGTTTGGGGTTAAAAGGAGTTGGCTAACCATTTTTAGAAATTGGAAAGGCCAATTTAATTATTTGTGGACCACAAGATAAAATACTAGGGGCATTTTGGGAACTCAAATGAGGTTGGTTCCAACATGATATATATCCAGGGATTATTTGCCACACTTTGAACATTTTAGTTTTCATGTTTGGCAATTTGAATTTTCGACTTTGATTTGAATTTGAAATTTGAACTGGTTTCGAACCAACGTGAGTTTAACAACATTAATCATGATGATGTGGCATCATTAGGAGGGAATTATTGTAGCTTAATTATCCGAGCGTCACACTCGGTTGGGGGGAGGGGGCATGCTCATAGCTTAGGATTCCCTTCGTGCCGACACAAGGGGGGCTGCTAGCTACTTCGCACTTTGCTAGGTGAACCTCGGTTGGGGGGGGCATGTGCATTCATAGC
>NC_057809.1:380890861-380928570 GCF_018294505.1 Triticum aestivum | reverse complement strand
CTCACTTTGCTACGGTGAACCTCGGTTGGGGAGGCACGCATTCATATATAGCTTAGGATTCCCTTCGTGCCAACACGAGGGAGGAGGGGGCTGCTAGCTACTTCGCACTTTGCTAGATGAACCCGGGTTGAGGGGGAGGGAGCATGAATTCATAATATATAGCTTAGGATTCCCTTCGTGCCGGCATGAGGGATGAGGGGGGCTGCTAGCTACTTCGCACTTTGCTAGGTGAACCTCGGTTGAGGGGGAAGGGGCATGCATTCATAGCTTAGGATTCCCTTTGTGCCGGCACAAGAGGGTGGGAGCAAGCAATACCATGCGTTTTGCAAGAGAGGTGCCACATCTAAGTTGCATTTGGTATTTGAAAAATCAAATCACCCTTTTGATACATAAATTTGGTCCACATGCAAGTGTGTTCGTGTTCTGACCCTCTCCCACGTCATTTTTCGCCAAATTTATGAACATTAGACAAGTCGGATGACGCAACAGACACGATTCACTCAAACTAACCTTGTGCCACGCCGGTGCACCTCTCACGCACACATCCGCACAGTACATTGGGATCCACGAGGCTACCCCTCTCAAAAATATCTGCCCAATTCGAGGGTTTTTCTGCTTCATAACACACGGTTGTTATCTCCGGACCGTGTGCGATGTTTCTTGTTCCCAATCCCGCCTGCATCGAAAATATCTGCCCACCTCGAGGGTTTTTCTTTTTCGTAACACACGGTTGTTATCTTCGGACCGTGTGCGATGCACTATCATCAAAAAAATTCAATAGCCCAGCATTTCACTCCCGCGTTTGACTCCCGCGTAGTAAAATTTTCAGTACCCGTGTCATTTCCTCAAACACCCTACCCCCGTCCACACACACACACACACACACACCAAAACCTCCTCGGGCATGCGCGCACACACACCCCCTCCCTCGCTCAAAACCCTAGAAAAGTCCCCGTCGCCGCTGCGGCCACCGCCGCAAGGCCTCCATTGTCAACATCTGCTGGTTTGCCAGTGCAGCTTACCCACCAATCTTCATACCCAGGCCGCCTGATAACCCAAAAGTATAGGGGATCGCAACAGTTCTCGAGGGTAGAGTAGTCAACCCAAATTTATTGATTCGACACAAGGGGAGCCAAAGAATATTCTCAAGTATTAGCAGCTGAGTTGTCAATTCAACCACACTTGGAAACTTAATATCTGCAGCAAGGTATTTAGTAGCAAAGTAATATGATAGTAATGGCAACGATAGAAAAAGTAATATTTTGGGTTTTGTAGTGATTGTAACAGTAGCAACGGAAAAGTAAATAAGAGAAGAACAATATATGAAAAGCTCGTAGGCAATGGATCAGTGACGGAGAATTATGCCGGATGCGATTATTCATGCAACAGTTATAACATAGGGTGACATAGAACTAGCTCCAATTCATCAATGTAATGTAGGCATGTATTCCGAATATAGTCATACGTGCTTATGGAAAAGAACTTGCTTGACATCTTTTGTCCTACCCTCCCGTGGCTGCGGGGTCCTATTGGAGACTAAGGGATATTAAGGCCTCCTTTTAATAGAGTACCGTACCAAAGCATTAACACATAGTGAATGCATGAACTCCTCAAACTACGGTCATCACCGGTAAGTATCCGGATTATTGCCACTTCGGGGTTAACGGATCATAACACATAATAGGTGACTATAGACTTGCAAGATAGGATCAAGAACTCACATATATTCATGAAAACATAATAGGTTCAGATCTTAAATCATGGCACTCGGGCCCTAGTGACAAGCATTAACCATAGCAAAGTCATAGCAACATCAATCTCAGAACATAGTGGATACTAGGGATCAAACCCTAACAAAACTAACTCGATTACATGATAAATCTCATCCAACCCATCACCGTCCAGCAAGCCTACGATGGAATTACTCACGCACGGTGGTGAGCATCATGAAATTGGTGATGGAGGAAGGTTGATGATGACGATGGCGACGGATTGCCCTCTCCGAAGCCCCGAACGGACTCCAGATCAGCCCTCCCGAGAGAGTTTAGGGCTTGGCGGCGGCTCTGTATCGTAAAATGTGATGAATCCTTCTCTCTGATTTTTTTCTCCTCGAACATGAATATATGGAGTTGGAGTTGAGGTCAGTGGAGCGTCAGGGGGCCCATGAGGCAGGGGCCGCGCCCAGGGGCTCGGTGCGCCCCCACCCTCGTGGACAGGGTGTGGGCCCCCTGACGTGGATCTTATCACCAGTATTTTTATATATTCCAAAAATAATCTCTGTTGATTTTCAGGTCATTCCAGGAACTTTTATTTCTGCACAAAAATAACACCATGGCAATTCTGCTGAAAATAGCATTAGTCCGGGTTAGTTCCATTCAAATCATGCAAGTTAGAGTCCAAAACAATGGCAAAAGTGTTTGGAAAAGTAGATACGTTGGAGACGTATCAACTCGGCCAAGCTTAAACCTTTGCTTGTCCTCAAGCAATTTAGTTGATAAACTGAAAGTGATAAAGAAAAAATTTTAGAAACTCTGTTTGCTCTTGTTGTTGTAAATATGTAAAGCCAACATTTAGGTTTTCAGCAAAGATGATGAACTAACCATATTCACAGTAACATTTAGGTCTCATGTTTACTCATATCAATGGCATAATCAACTAGTGAACAATAACAATAAATCCCGGATGACAACACTTTCTCAAAACAATCATAATATGATATAACAAGATGGTATCTTGCTAGCCCTTTCTGAGACCGCAAAACATAAATGCAAAGCACCTTTAAAGATCAAGGACTGACTAGACATTGTAATTCATGGTAAAAGAGATCCAGTCAAGTCATACTCAATGTAAACTAACAGTAATGGATGCAAATGACAGCGGTGCTCTCCAACTGGTGCTTTTTAATAAGAGGATGATTACTCAACATAAAAGTAAATGGATAGGCCCTTCACAGAGGGAAGCAGGGATTTGTAGATGCCAGAGCTCGGTTTTGAAATAGATATGAATAATATTTTGAGCGGTATACTTTTATTGTCAACATAACAACCGAGAGATCTCGATATCCTCCATGCTACACACATTATAGGCGGTTCCCAAGCAGAATGGTAAAGTTTATACTCCCCCACCACCAACAAGCATCAATCCATGGCTTGCCTGAAACAACGGGTGCCTCCAACTAACAACAATCCTGGGGGAGTTTTGTTTGCAATTATTTTGATTTTATTTGCTTAAAGCATGGGACTGGGCATCCCGGTGACCACCATTTTCTCGTGGGTGAGGAGCGGAGTCCACTCCTCTTGAGAAAAACCCGCCTAGCATCGAGGATATAGACATCCCTAGTTGATACATGAGCTATTCGAGCATACAAAACAGAATGTTTATTTGAAGGTTTGGAGTTTGGCACATACAAATTTACTTGGAACGGCAGGTAGATACCGTATATAGGAAGGTATGGTGGACTAATATGGAACAACTTTGGGGTTTATGGAATTGGATGCACAAGCAGTATTCCCGCTTAGTACAAGTGAAGGCTAGAAAAAGACTGGGAAGCGGCCAGCTAGAGAGCGACAACAGCCATGAACATGCATTAAAATCAATCAACACCGAATGCAAGCATGAGTAGGATATAATTCACCATGCACATAAATATCGTAGAGGCTATGTTGATTTTGTTTCAACTACATGCGTGAACATGTTCCAAGTCAAGCGACTCGAATCATTCAAAGGAGGATACCACCCTATCATACCACATCACAACCATTTTAATAGCATGTTGGCATGCAAGGTAAACCATTATAAACTCCTAGCTAATTAAGCATGGCATAAGCAACTACAATCTCTAATTGTCATTGCAAATATGTTTCTTTCATAATAGGCTGAATTAGGAACAATGAACTAATCATATTTACAAAAATAAGAGAGGTCGAGTTCATACCAGCTTTTCTCATCTCAATAAGTTCATCATATAATCATCATTATTGCCTTTCAGTTGCACGTCCAAATAGTGTGGATAATAATAATAGTGCACGTGCATTGGACTAAGCTGGAATCTGCAAGCATTCAATTCAAGAGAGAAGACAAGGTAATATGGGCTCTTTGTTAGATCAACAATAATGCATATGAGATCCACTCAACATTTTCATTATAGTCTTCTCCTCTCGACCCCCAAAGAAAAGAAATAAAACTATTTACACGGAAAGCTCCCAACAAGCAAAAGAAGAATGAGAAACCTTTTTGGGTTTTCTTTTTAATTACTACTACTACAGGCATAGAAAGTAAACTACCTAAAATCTACATTTTTTTGTTTTTCTTAAGGTTTTTCAAACACACAAGAAGAAAGCTTAAAAAGAAAATAAACTAGCATGGATGATACAATGAAAAAGTATGAGCACCGACAACTGGCATGAGTGTGTGAACATGAATGTAATGTCGGTGAGAAATACGTACTCCCCCAAGCTTAGGCTTTTGGCATAAGTTGGTCTATGCCCATGGATGGCCTGGTGGATATCCAAAGTTGAAGCTGGGGTCATACTGAGATGCATCAGCTATTGCCTGACGAGCTGCAGCTTGGAGGCGAGCTGCCTCCATCCTCCTCTCGTACTCGGTTGCCTCCTCCATAGTTATAACATGTCTCCCTTTTACCCGAAAGTCAAAGAAGGCAGGAGCAGGGAGAGCGACGTGATAGATGTGTCGTCTGTCAAAGATTAGTTGGTACTAGAAGAACTGATTGTTCCTCTCAACAAACTGATGACGAACCATGGCATTATAATCTAAATAAGTAGGAGGCAACTCAATATCATCTCCACGTATAGGTATCTCAAGAAAATCAGCTAAACGGGTTGCGTAAATTCCACCAAAGAAATCTCCATTAATTTTGTTATTATGCAACCTGCATGCAATAATGGCCCCCAAGTTATATTGTCTATCTCCTAATAAAGCACTCTTGAGAACACTAAGATCTGGCACACACGTGTGACATGCCTCATCCTTACCAATTATGCATCTACCTATAAAGAGAGCAAAATAATGTATAGCGGAAAAATGAATGCTACCTATGGTAGCTTGCGTGATTTCCCTAGATTCGCACACAGTTATACTAACAAGAAAGTCTCTATATTCAGATTTGCGAGGTTCACTAACATTACCCCACTTTGGGAGTTTACAAGCAGTGTTAAAATCTGCTAAGTCCATGGTATAAGATTTATCATAAAGATCAAATAGGACAGTTCGAGAATTGTGTGATGATGAAAATTCAAACCTTCTCACAAAGGAATCAGTGAGGTAGTGGTACTGACGGCACTTATCTGCCACGAAGCTCTCAAGATCGGCGTTACGCACATATGCGTCAAATTCCTCCTTGATTCCTGCTTGGATCATGAAATCTTCTGACGGCCATTCTCAAGGCCGCACTTGAGCGTCCCTCGGTGGTTCATCGTCCGGCTCACACATTGTGGGTATGGGTCCTTGCTTCCTTGAAGAACCACCTTGGTATATTTTCCTAAACATATTTCTTCCTGTGAAAAATTTCTGAAATTTTTAGTAACATAAAATAAAAGGGAGCCAAACTCAACAAAATTGATAGCAACTACTCCTACAAGTGCATAGAGACTATATCATGCATTAGAACTACTTGGGACCATATAAATTTGACATGGAAGCTCAAGAACAGGGTCACCTAGGCAGCAAAAATTTGCAATGAATAAAGAACTAGAACAAAAGCTAATTGGACCATTGGAGGAGTCACATACCAAAGAACAATCCCCCAAATCAGTTTTGTGAATGGAGCTTTGAGCAAGGAGATTGAAAATGGCAGCAAGATGCCCTAGAACTCGTGCTTGAGCTGGTTGGTGATTTTTTTGGGAGGAAGAAGGAGTGTGTGGTGGCTGGAATAAGTGGATGGGGGCCACCAGGGGCCCACAAGGCAGGGGGTGCGCCCAGGGTGTAGGGCGCACCTTGGACCCTCATGGCCAGGTGCTGGCTCCCCCTGATGTGTTCTCAGTGCCATATATTCTCAAATATTCTAGAAAAAATCATATTTCATTTTCGGGGCATTTGGAGAACTTTTATTTTTGAGGTATTTTTTATTGTACGGATAATTCAGAAAACAGATAGAAAATACTATGCTTTCTTTATTTAATATAAATAACAGAAAGTAAAAAGAGAGTATAGAGAGTTGTGTTTTCTAACTTCATCCATCTCATGCTCATCAAAAGGAATCCACTAACAAGTTTGATCAAGTCTTGTTAACAAACTCATTTCAAATTGCATGAAACCGGAGAAATTTCGAATAACACTATGTTACCTCAACGGGGATATGCACGTCCCCAACAACAAGAATATCATATTTCTTCTTGATGGTAGGAAGAGGAAATTCAAAACCTCCAATAGTAATTGTTGAAAATTTTCCAATAGAATTGATACTGTGGACTTGAGGTTGTTTCCTCGGGAAGTGTACCGTATGCTCATTACCATTAACATGAAAAGTGACATTGCCTTTGTTGCAATCAATAACAGCCCCCCTGCAGTATTCACAAAGGGTCTTCCAAGAATAATGGACATACTATCATCCTCGGGAATATCAAGAATAACAAAGTCCATTAAAATAGTAATGTTTGCAACCACAACACGCACATCCTCACAAATACCGACAGGTATAGCAGTTGATTTATCAGCCATTTGCAAAGATATTTTAGTAGGTTTCAACTTATTCAAATCAAGTCTACAATATAAAGAGAGAGGCATAACACTAACACCGGCTCCAAGATCACATAAAGCAGTTTTAACATAGTTTCTTTTAATAGAGCATGGTATAGTTGGTACTCCTGGATCTCCAAGTTTCTTTGGTATTCCACCCTTAAAAGTATAATTAGCAAGCATGGTGGAAATGTCAGCTTCCGGTATCTTTCTTTTATTCGTAACAATATCTTTCATGTACTTAGCATAAGGATTCATTTTAAGCATATCAGTCAAACGCATACGCAAAAAGATAGGTCTAATCATTTTAGCGAAGCGCTCAAAATCCTCATCATCCTTTTTCTTGGATGGTTTAGGAGGAAAAGGCATGGGTTTCTGAACCTATGGTTCTCTTTATTTACCATGCTTCCTAGCAATGAAGTCTCTCTTCTCATAACGTTGATTCTTTGATTGTGGGTTATCAAGATCAACAGCAGATTCAATTTCTACATCATTATTATTGCTAGGTTGAGCATCAAGATGAACATCATCATTAACATCATCACTAGGTTCATTTTCATTACCACATTGTGTTTCAGCATCAGAGATAGGAATATCATTAGGATTCTTAGGTCTGTCTACAACAGGTTCACTAGAAGCATGCAAAGTCCTATCATTTTTCTTTTTCTACCTCTTAGAAGGACTAGGTGCATCTACATGAGTTCTCTGAGAATCTTGCTCAATTCTCTTAGGATGGCCTTCAGGATACAAAGGTTCCTGAGTCATTTTGGCTCCTCTAGTCATAACTCTAGCAACATTATCATTCTTATTGTTTAATTCATTGAGCAAATCATTCTGAGCTTTAAGTACTTGTTCTACTTGAGTGGTAACCATAGAAGCATGTTTACTAATGAGTTTAAGTTCACCTTTAACTCTAGACATATAATCACCCAAGTGTTCAATCATATAAGCATTATGTTTCGGTTGTCTACCAAAATAAGCATTAAAATCTTCTTGCTTAACCATAAAATTATCAAACTCATCTTAGCATTGGATAGCAAACTTAGCAGGAGAGATTTCGGCTTTATCATATCTATAGAGAGAATTTACATTTACTACCTGTGTCAGGTTATCGAGACCGTGTGTTTCTTCAATAGGTGATGAATGAAGACCATGTATTTCTTCAACAGGAGGTAAATTCTTAACATCTTCAGCTTTTATACCTTTTTCTTTCATAGATTTCTTTGCCTCTTGCATATCTTCAGGAATGAGAAATAGAATACCCATTTTCTTCGGAGTTGGCTTAGGAGTTCGTTTAGGAAGTGTCCAATTATTTTCATTGGTCAACATATTATTCAATAGCAATTCAGCTTGACCAACTGTTCTTTCCCTGAAAACACAACCAGCACAACTATCCAGGTGGTCTCTGGAAGCATCGGTTAGTCCATTATAAAAGATATCAAGTATTTCATTTTTCATGAGAGGATGATCAGGCAAAGCATTAAGTAATTGGAGAAGCCTCCCCCAAGCTTGTGGGAGACTCTCTTCTTCAATTTGCACAAAATTATATATTTCCCTTAAAGCATCTTGTTTCTTATGAGCAGGGAAATATTTAGCAGAGAAGTAGTAAATCATATCCTGGGGACTATGCACACAACTAGGATCAAGAGACTTAAACCATATCTTAGCATCACCCTTTAATTAGAATGGAAATAATTTAAGGATATAATAGTAGCGAGTTTTCTCATCGTTAGTGAACAGGGTAGCTATATCATTTAATTTAGTAAGATGTGCCACAATAGTTTCGTATTCATAGCCATAGAAAGGATCAGATTCAACCAAAGTAATTATATCAGGATCAACAGAGAAATCATAATCCTTATCAGTAATGAAGATAGGTGAAGTAGCATAAGCAGGATCGTATTTCATTCTAGCATTCAGAGATTTTTCTTTCAGCTTAGCTAATAGTTTCTTAAGATCACTTCTATCATTGCAGGCAAGAAAGTCTCTAGCAGTTTCTTCATCCATAACATAGCCCTCAGGCACAACAGGCAATTCATATCTAGGGGGAGAATCTTCATCATCACTTTCATCAATATTATCAGTTTCAATAATTTCGTTTTCTCTAGCCTAGCAAGTTGTTCATCAAGAAATTCACCTAGTGGCATAGTAGTATCAAGCATAGAAGTAGTTTCATCATAAGTATCATGCATAGCAGAAGTGGCATCATCAATAACATGCGACCTATCGGAATCAATAGCATGTGTAGGTGTCGCAAGTTACTCAAAACAGAAGGTGAATCAAGTGCAGAGCCAGATGGCAGTTCCTTACTTCCCCTCGTAGTTGAGGGAAAAATATTGGTTCTTTGATCTTTCAAGTTCTTCATAGTGACCAGCAGATATAAATCCCAAGTGACTTAAATAATAGATCTATGATCCCCGGCAACGGCGCCAGAAAATGGTCTTGATAACCCACGAGTATAGGGGATCGCAACAGTTTTCAAGGGTAGAGTATTCAACCCAAATTTATTGATTCGACACAAGGGGAGCCAAAGAATATTCTCAAGTATTAGTAGCTGAGTTGTCTATTCAACCATGCCTGGAAACTTAATATCTACAGCAAGGTATTTAGTACCAAAGTAATATGATAGTAATGGCAATGATAGCAAAAGTAATATTTTTGGGTTCTGTAGTGATTGTAACAGTAGCAACGGAAAAGTAAATAAGCAAAGAACAATATATGAAAAGCTCGTAGGCAATGGATTGGTGACGGAGAATTATGCCAGATGTGATTATTCATGCAACAGTTATAACATAGGGTGACACAGAACTAGCTCCAATTCATCAATGTAATGTAGGCATGTATTCCGAATATAGTCATACGTGCTTATGGAAAAGAACTTGCATGACATCTTTTGTCCTGCCCTCCCATGGCAGCAGGATCGTATTGGAAACTAAGGGATATTAAGGCCTCCTTTTAATACAGTACTAGACCAAAGCATTAACACATAGTGAATACATGAACTCCTCAAACTACGGTCATCACCGGTAAGTATCCCGATTATTGTCACTTCGGGGTTAACGGATCATAACACATAATAGGTGACTATAGACTTGCAAGATAGGATCAAGAACTCACATATATTCATGAAAACATAATAGGTTCAGATCTGAAATCATGGCACTCGGGGCCTAGTGACAAGCATTAAGCATAGCAAAGTCATAGCAACATCAATCTCAGAACATAGTGGATACTAGGGATCAAACCCTAACAAAACTAACTTGATTACATGATAAATATCATCCAACCCATCACCGTCCAGCAAGCCTACGATGGAATTACTCATGCACGGCAGTGAGCATCATGAAATTGGTGATGGAGGAAGGTTGATGATGACGATGGCGATGGATTCCCCTCTCCGGAGCCCCGAACGGACTCCAGATTAGCCCTCCCGAGAGAGTGTAGGGCTTGGCGGCAGCTTCGTATCATAAAACGCGATGAATCCTTCTCTCTGATTTTTTTTCTCCCCGAACACGAATATATGGAGTTGGAGTTGAGGTCGGTGGAGCGTCAGGGGGCCCACGAGGTAGGGGGGCGCGCCCAGGGGGGTAGGCGCGCCCCCCACCCTCGTGGACAGGGTGTGGGCCCCGTGACGTGGATCTTTTCGCTAGTATTTTTTATATATTCCAAAAATAATCTCCATTGATTTTCAGGTCATTCCGAGAACTTTTATTTCTGCACAAAAATAACACCATGGCAATTCTGCTGAAAACAGCGTTAGTCCGGGTTAGTTCCATTCAAATCAGGCAAGTTAGAGTCCAAAACAAGGGCAAAAGTGTTTGGAAAAGTAGATACGTTGGAGATGTATCACCACGCTGAGTTTCTTAGATGATGCCTGCCAAACGCCCCCTTTCTCACAGATCCCCATCCCCCACTCCTGAGCGTCGCAGCCTAAGGCCGGCTATGCTTTCCGTGGAGCTCGAGGAGCGACTGGCCCAAAAGAGGTGTATAGCGGTCTCTTCGCCCGATGTCACCGAGGAAGCTGACGACCATTACTGGCGGCATGCACTCAAACAGCGGGCTAGAGTATGCGGGCATGTCTCGTCCGCCGGCTACGACATCGAGGTCATCGATAGCGACGCCCTGAGGCGGGCTATGTCACAGGTTAAGTGGCCCACACCCAACCCCTCGGGTTCAACCGCCATCGATCTCATCCATGGCCCCGACGCTGATCTCCTCTAGCTCGTTGCCAACAATTTGCCATTCTACATGGAGCGCATCCAGGGTCCGTGCTCTTCCCACGGGAATGAGCCCATCTGTGACAAGTGAGGAAACCCATGATTTGTTTATTTCAGTTGTTCACAATGTGATGCTCTATATGTGCAATTATTTACTGTGCAGTACATTTCATCAATCCAGTTTTAAAAATACCGATAGGAATGCATATATTTGCTTGCTGTTAAGCCTGTTATAGCTAGCATATGCCTATTTTAAAGTTTTTTGATTGTTCGGTAGTTTGTAGTTAGCATATGTTCAGTTTCAAATGCTATCTTTGGTTGTTCATAGTATGCCTTATTTATTCCAGTTATTCACAACATGATGTTCTATATGTGCAAGTATGAAATGTGCGGTTCAATTTCATCAGTACCAGTTTCAACAATATGTAACATCCAAAATTTTCAATTTGGAATGTTATACATTAGATCATCATTGCATATCATATTTTATTTGCTTTTGGCCTGATCCAGAAATTCTACGCAACTCAAGGACCCACGGAGAGAGTTGGGGATTGCGTTATTTTCATATTTGAGTTTTCTCAAATTTTGAAAATAAGATCATTTGATTTTATTTATTTTATCTTTAATTATTTGTATTATAAAAATATTAGAGAGGGAATAAAATGAATTTCCCAAAATAAAGAAATATTGAGGATTTAATTAAAAAATCAAATAAGATTTTATTTCGGAGTTTTTGGCCAGTTTATTTGAATTTAGGAAAAATTGCACGTTTTTCAAAACTGCATTTTAGGGCCAAGAAAATGTTCACCTCGTTCTAAATATTTTATTTAGGCGGTGACAATTTATTTTGGCATTTTTAGAATTTTATTTTATTTTCTAGAATTTTTCTTAGTATCGGCGGAATTTGTTTTAAAAAAAGTACCGCGCGCCCGACTGGGCCGAAGGCCCAGCCGAGCCAGGCCAGGCCCAAGCCGCCGCCGCCTTCCCCCGCGAGAGACCGACCCGCCGCCGCCGCTGAGTCCGGCCAGGGCATGCCTCCCGAGGCCGACCCCGACCCAGCGCCCCCATCCCCAAGCCAAGCCGCGCCTCCCCTCTCATAAATACTCCCGCCGCTGCCTTACCCCGCCACCTCGCCCCGCCCCGCCTCCCGCAGCCATCGCCGTTTGCCGCACCCGCCGCCGCCGCTTGCCGCGCCGCCCGCCGCCGACGCCACCCCACCCCGCCGGAGCCCCGAGTACCGCCGAGTCCGAGGAGGTAGCCGCGTTGTCCAACGCCGGTTTTTTGAAGAAAACCGATCTGGTTTTTCTTTGAAAACCCTAGGTTTTTTTTATTATTAGATCAGTTTTATCGGTTCACTTATTTAGCGAGCGTTCGCTCGTTCGTTCGTTTTAACGGACGAGTTCACCGTTTAGTGTCAGTTAACGAACGTTCGTTTGTTAATCTATTCGTCAGTTTTTTCTTTTTCTCGGATTTCCGCGATTATTTCTGGTCATGATTTCTGATCTGATTTTCTTTTTAGTTTAACTTTTCGCTTGTTTATCGGAATCAGGCGATTCAAGCGCCTAGAGTTTCGTCTCGAAACCCTCTTTCCGTTTAACCAACTCAAACAAGTTTTTGCTTCTGTAAAATTTGACTTAGGTCCAGATTAGTAAATGAAGCTTATTTCTTTCGCCGTTTGACTTTCGTTGTTTCCTTCGATTTGTTTCTTTTTGCAAACAGGAGTTCTTAAGTTGAACTTTATGGTTAGATCTCTTATTTGAGTTTTACCTGTGCATTAGATGAGTGCTTATTGTGTGCTTTTTTGTTTGTTTGTTTGCGTTAGAGTACCCGGAGTGCGCCGCTTGCTACTTCGAATCTCTAGGTTTCGCGGATCATCAGCAAGGCAAGTAACACTTTGATCATACCTCTTACTACCTAGTTTTATTGCATTAGATCAATCCTCAAACAATTGCATGAATAGGATCTGATTAATATGTGGGTTTTGGGAAGTAGTTGAGGTAGTACCTATTACCTATTTTATTATCAAACCCTGGGAGTTCCTTTTACGTTTGCTTATGCCATACTATGCTTGTAGACGTGGATTGCGTTTGAGAGTATTCATGACAGATGAGAGATTGTTTAATTAATGGTTAAACTTAAGGTGGCAACTTAAATACACATCTGGGTGGATTGAGGCACCTGGGTATTCCAGCGATTGCCTGTTTTTGTTTTAACCGCCACCCAGGCTCAAAGGGATCATGGGATTATTCATGCTAGAAACTTCCGTGTGCAGCCACAAGCTACTATGGGCTCTAGCATAGTTGATTAAGTCGTGCGAACTCTTATAGTGGTAGACTAGCAGATGTAGGGGAAAGTAGGTGTAACGGTCTACCCGATCGTAATGTGCTAGCACTTCTGAAAGACTATGTCTCGGTCATCCGTTTCTCAAACACCATGTAGTGCGAGAATCCCAACGGAGGAGATCGAGTCTTGTGGGGGAAAGTGCACAAACCTCTGCAGAGTGTATAAACTAATCATGGTTAGCCGTGTCCCCGGTTATGGACGTCTTGAGTATCTAGTACTTGGATTATCATGTGAATCTCATCATGTGACTTTAATTAATTTTGTTGGGTTTTAATGATGATGTTTAATTGGGATTGAGAGGGTGTCTACACTCTCAATGTTTAACAACCACCATGATAGTTAAATAAAATTTATTAATTTAAAGTAGGGAAAAATTGGCTTTACGCAAACTGCAACAATAGAGCTTTCCACCAGCCATATATGCATGCAGTATAGCCTATTTCTGTTCACTACTCTCTATGTGTTACATTGCCAGCATATTCCATGTGCTAACCCGTTTCGGGCTGCAACATTCATGTTGCAGACATTTCAGACAACGAGTAAGGAGCCTTAGGTCGTGGTTCTATACTCAGTGATGTCGTTGGAGTTGAAGTACTCACTTATCTTCCAAAGCCTTCCGCTGTTATCGTTATTAGATGGCCTTAAGCCATATTATTTGTAATAAGTTCTCTTTTGAGACACTCGATGTAATAAGGGTGTGATTTCTCCTCTGTTATAAATCCTTCAAGTACTGTGCGGGTCAGCATTACTGATCCAGGGATGACAATGAAGCACAAAGATCGGACTGTTTGAGGTTTGGTCGCTACACAATACCACTATGAATGACTACATTTGGTTGCTGCATCTTGTAGTTAACACGCCTTTCCATTTTTATTTAACCATAACCAATGTACTTAGACCGGCACAATACTAGTTTGAATGGCCATGTTTGCTTGTTGTTATATGTTAGGCCTGTTGTAGTTAGCACACCGTTCCACTTGTTTTGCTTTACTAGTGTGCTTAAACCTGCACACTAAAGCTATCTTTTGGAGATTATTTTGTCTGCCATGTGTAATTTTGGTTGATGTTTAGCCTGTTGTGCTTAACATGCTTCTTGATGTACCTACACAAGACAATTTTGGGAACGACTGCTATTTTCCATCGAGGTTAGTTTCATCCCATGGCTTATATCTGCTCACTGTTCCGGATATCCGTAGTTGGTACCATATAGGCCGATGGCTGATAAGGGACTAATCGGTGAATCGGACTTTTAACTGAATATATCTGCAACCCATTTTTCCTTAGGTTAAATAGGGCCATACGTAATATATCTGAGGCTACATAGCAACATGCACTGTACTTATTGTCTAAATATGCAATCCTAGGCTACATAGCAACAAGGAAGAGTGTTACATTAATGTTCTAATGATGTCTAGATATACGTAGAAGAGCAACAGCAACAACACAGCCCTATTTGGATACTCAACTTAGCTAGATGTTAGAGTTAGTTTCTAGATCATTACTAACCATGAACTAACTTCATCCATAGAGTTGTTTCATGGCAGGGTTAGAATGACAATAAATGCACTAGGAGAATTAGCTCCAATTAGCACCTCTTGGGTTGGATACTAGTTTTTTTGGGTGGGTTATAGATGCAACTAGCTCAAACTAGCCCTCATGTTTAGATATACTTTAGGGCCATTTGAGCCCGAACTAGCTCAAACTAGCCCTTTGTCGGATTTCGGGTTCTAGCAGACCCTTGAGGTTCGAACACTGGGGTGCGCGCGGAGATTTCGCCTCCTACCTACCTGCACCCCTCCGCCTTGCTAGGATCTAAACTATGGCAAGAACAACACAAGAGACGCAGGGTTTATACTGGTTCGGGCCACCGTTGTGGTGTAATACCCTATTCCAGTGTGTGGTGTGGTGGATTGCCTCTTGGGCTAATGATGACGAACAATAC
This sequence comes from Triticum aestivum, assembly GCF_018294505.1. Taxonomy (NCBI): domain Eukaryota; kingdom Viridiplantae; phylum Streptophyta; class Magnoliopsida; order Poales; family Poaceae; genus Triticum; species Triticum aestivum. Next base: position 380,913,375 of record NC_057809.1, on the reverse strand, counting down.
AAGGAAGAACAGCCTCGCGAGGGTCTGTTCTTGGCTGGGGCGATGAACTGCTGGGAGGAGCTCAGTCACCTTTCTCTCTCTCTCTCTCTCTCTCTCTCTCTCTCTCTCTCTCTCTCTCTCTCTTTCTCCGTCCGTCCTCTCTCAAGAGCCTCCTTCTCCGAACCCTTCAGCTCTCTGTCCCCTGTGTGTGTCCGTGTGGTCGTCGTCGTTGTCGTCCTTCCCTTGTGTCTTGCGGGTGGCTGATCCTATTTATAGAGGCCTTGGTCCTCTTCCCAAAAATCGAGCGGGAAGGGAGCCAACAATGGCGGGCTAATTTGAAGGGGGACAGCTAGTACTAGCTACCCTGACAAAAGTAGTCTTCGCATGTGCAAAGCTCTGGTGATGACGCCGTCTTGGGCTCCACGGTGACCTCCGTCTCGTAGTCCTCCTGGTCTTGGTCTCGTTACACCAAAATGGCAACCTCTGCCTGATGCCTCGATACTCCGCGGTTGCGCTTGCCCCCTTTGCACCAAAGAGGAAAGGAGGACACTGCGCGGGCTGGCACCCGCCTGGCGCCCTCGGTCGTCATGGCTTGCGTCACGGGCACCTCGTGAGGTACCCCGCCTTGATCTCTCCGCCTCCTCATGAGCCAGCCTGACGAGGCCGTGCCTGAGGAAGCTCCGCATCGTCCGCCCCGCGAGGCTTGGCCCCTCGCGAGGGTCTTGGGTTTGTGCTGGTGAAGATGGGCCGCGCTGGGCCCCCCTTTGAGCCACGCCGCAGGCTGCAGGCAGGCAAGTCTGGGGACCCCCGTTCCCAGAACGCTGACAGTAGCCCCCGGGCCCAAGGCGCGCCCGGACTTGGCCGTGCAGGGAGGCGGAAGGGCAAGAGCGAAGCGCCGTGGGCCCTAATAGTCTGCGGCCTTGGGCGCCGCGTGGCGGTTGATTGGACGTGGGCGCCTTAGCAACCGTGCGAGTTGATTAAGGAGCGGCACCCACCTAGGCTTTGCTCCTTGCTTTCCCCGGTTGCTGCTCAGACCCCCTTTCTTGCGCCTCTCCTTCCTTCCTCCAAAATTTCCAGATTCGCTCCAACTGTGTGACCTAGGAAGCCATGGCGCCTAGCCAGCCCCCGGCCGTAGCTTGGTACTCGTCCGCCCTGGACCCGCCGAACGTGTCGGAGGCGAGCCTTGCCCGGTTGCGTCGGATGGCGACGGCGCGGGGCGTCAACGGGGCGAAGGTGTTTAAATCCGGCTCCGCCACCCCTGAGGGTCAAGGGAGCACCTTCTATATGCTCTTCATAAGTGCCATTGCTACTGGCCTGGTGCCTCCCTTCTCCGAGTTCTTCTTCTCTGTCCTCCGCCACTATAAGCTGCAAGCCCTGCATCTCCACCCCAACTCCGTCCTTCTCTTGGCAATCTTCGCCTATTACTGCGAGGCTCACGTAGGGGTGCAGCCCTTAGTGGCCTTGCTGCGCCACTACTTCTACCTCCGGACCTCTCGCGGTACTACTTCCGCGTGCGCGAGCTTCGTCACGTACGGTGGCGCCATTGCCATTTCGAACCCCGGGAAAAGGATTGAGGGCTTCAGGAGCAAGTGGGTCTTGGTGGATGCTGGGCGCATCCACCCTCGGCTGATCTTGCCAACGGAGCAGCCCACGAGCTCTAGCAATTGGGGTCGAGCGGAGCTCATGGACCCCCGCACGAAGCTGATGTTGGAGAAGATGGACGCGGATCTGAGGCCAGCCAACATGGCGGCGGCGACGCTGACCGGCGCATCGCTGCTGAGGGAATTCCTGGAGCACCAGCTGGCTCCGCTTCGGCAGTCCTCACTTCTGATGTGGAGGCCCCATCCGAGCCCCGCGGCCTTAGCCGACGAAGATCTGGCTCCTGTCCTCCAATCTATGGTCGGGGACGATGTGGCGAGGTCGGCGGGCGCTCCTACGCCCTTGTTCCTCCGCGACGACTGGGAGCAGGTAGTGGAGTCCATGCCCGTCTGCAACGGGGATGGGCCCATGCCCATGGAAACTCCCGAGGAACCGGTGGACGTGCCCTCCGACGACTCCAGCGAAGAGGAGGAAGGAGGGGAGCGGGGAAAAGGGCCTGACTCCGAGGCGACTGACGGAGAGTCGAGGGCTCCCCTCCCTCGGCGCAGGTCCCGCGTTCTCCGCCTCTCTCCGAGCGATGACGACGAGGATGACGATGAAGACGGTGACGAGCAGGACGGCAGGAGCTCACCCCCGATCCCGAAGATGGACAGGACCGGGCTGATTTCCCGAGGGTCAGCCCCGGCCCCAGGGCGGACCGCAGATGCACCTTCCGCCTCCAAGCTTCCCGAGGTTGACCCTTCCAGCCGGCTTTCAGGCTTCAAATTTGGCCGAAGGCCACTTGAGCTCGCTGGCGACGACCCGTAATCATTTGATTCCTGTCTTTATCTCTTGCTCTGCTTCTGAGGCTTGACGTCCGCATCTCTTGGATAGGCTGGCGCCCGCAGCAAAGAAGCTGAAGGGGGCTCCCGAGGTTTCACCCGTGGCAGCGCCTCTGTCTGCGAAGGAGGGTGACCGCGACGCACAGGCTTCTCCTGCCCGGTCGTCCTCGCGAGGCCTGGCTGAGCCGGCTGCGGCGAGCTCAGCCCCCACGGCCCAGGTGGCTCCCGAGGTGCTCTCGCTTGCCGCCGCCACCACAGCTGTTGGGGCGCGGCCGACTCCGCCTCAGGATGCTACGGCCGCACTGCTGCCTTCTCCTCCTACTCCACTAGCTGTTGTCTCTCCGACTCCTTCTGCCGTTCTGGATCGTGCTGTTGCTGAGCTGGACCGACTGCGGCAGGATCTTCTTGGCGCCGACCCCCGCTTGGTGGCCGAGCGCTTGGAGCTGGCTTCAGGATGGGTTCGCTCCGATGCTTCGATTCGGGCAGTGCTGGTCCAGGACTCGATGGCATGCCACGAGGAGAAGCAGGCCGTCCTTGAGGCGAAGGCTGCCCGTGACGCAGCCCTGGGGTAGGTGGTCGACGTCCGTGGGCGTTGCAAGGCGCTGGAGGGTGAGCTGCAAGATTTGCGGGACCAGCTCGCGAACGAGGTCCGCCTTCGCCAAGAGCAGGAAGAAGGCGTGAAAGCTCGCGAGGCGGCTCTCGAGGAGAGGGAGGTCAAGCTCAAGAAACGCCGCGACCGCCTAGGCGCGCTGGAGTAGGAGTTGGGGGCGAGGAAGGCCAAGCTGGACGACGAGGCCCTGCTTCTTGCCGAGGACCGCGTAGCCTTCACGGAGATGGAGGCGAGGGCTCGCTCCTCACTGAGGACGCTTTACGACAGCGGCTTGGAGAGCCCACTCGCTGGCGCCGAGGATGGCCCCACCAAGCTGCTTCCCTTCCTAGTTCACGCTCTAGAAGATGTCGCCCTTGGCCTTGGCCCCACGGCCGAGGCCGAGGCGCGTGTCCTATCTTCTGCAGCACTGACGCGGGTCCTCACCCACATCTACCTTCGTGATCCCGGTGTTGACCTCGACAGCCTGCTGGAGCCAGTGAGCGGCGAGCGTGCCACTGCCACTGCCGAGGCCGTGAAGGGTCATGTAGAGGCCCTACTGGGGAAGTTCCGGGCCTTCAGCACCAAGCCGAAGCAAGGCGCTGCCGACTCCACCGCCCCATGAGGCGTGCCCGATCCGCGCTGCTCCACCGCCGAGAAGTGACTCCGTCACGGCTCCTGTCCTGCTTTTAATTCCTGCACATGTATCATGCCTTGGGGAGGCGTTTAAACTTGTGTTTGGCATTGAGATAACAGTGTGGACTGTAATATTTGCTTTTGAATTCCTTGAAATTTGCGCCTTTCCTTCCTACTTGCTTATGTTCTACGCCAGTAGAGCCCGGCCCCGCGCATGCCTCACCCAGCGTTGGTCCCGACCGGAAACCAGGACGGGACCAAGGAGTGAGGGGCCACGTGACAAGTTAGGCTCCTGAGTCGCGATGCTCAGGAGTCCCCCTTGGCGCATGAACAGCAAGTAGGGAGGTGTGATGCGGGTGGATCTACCGTTCTACGTCTGCAGAGCCCGGCCGCGTGCGTGCCTCACCCAGTGCTGGTCCCGACCGGAAACCAGGACGGGGCCACGGAGTGAGGGGCTACGTGACCAGTTAGGCTCCTGAGTCGAGATGCTCAGGAGTCCCCCTTGACGCTCAAACAGCCTTCGTACCTTGGCTCCGCTCGGGGAGAGACGCGCGACGAACCAGGCCCGGGGGGACCTGGCTGGGCGGCGTGTGTCTGGGTGTGACCCAGGCGCAGCCCCCGTGCCCAGCCCCCTCGCGCGGCACTCCCGAGGGGAGGCATTACGATGAGGCTAGACACTGATCTCTGGGCTCCCTGAGGTTGATGCGGCCCGGGGGCCACCCTCAGTTGTTTATCACCAGCGCGGAGCATAGCGCTACCGTATGTGTACGGGCATGGCCGCTCCTCGGCAGTGTCGTCAGCCAGCGCGGAGCATGGTGCTTCCACTGGTACGTGGGAGGGGGCCCCCTCTGGGAGGATCCCCCGGGGCGTGTACAGCCCCGCCCTGACACGTGGCTGGCACGGTAGGGCCTAGCGAGGTGTATCTGGGCACCTGTGAGCCAGCGCGGGACTCACGGGGCCCTACCTCTAGGCGGGTTGCGCCTAGCGCTGGGCCTTATCTTGTGATGCGTTCCTGCAAATTTGGTTAGATGTTGGCACTCTACGTCCTCGGGTCTCGGCCCTCGAGCTGGTCTCAGCCGTCGCTGGTATGCCAGGTCGCGATGCCATGGACAAGGCCAGAGGGTGAGGGCTGGAGAGCCAGTAAGAGCCCTGAGTCGCGATGCTCAGGTACCCCCCCCCCCTTTAACGTGCAAGTGGTCGGCATGGAGAAGAAGAGGTGCCGTGGACCGGCATCAAATAATCAAGCATGGTGGGTCTAACGCATAATCGGAAATAAACGCAAATGGATACATGCCACTGGGCCTGGCCCGAGCGGCTCGGGGATCATGCAGCCTGAGGGGCGCCCCCAACAAGGTAAGCTAACAACATGGAATAAAAAAGGGATACACACCGCAGGGACGGACCCACGCGGCCTGGTTTTGATGCAGCCCTAGGGGGCACTCCCAGCTAGAAGTAAAACTAGAAAGGTGTCACCTAATGATGTTGAGGACGAAAGAGCGTTGATGTAGAAGGCTCGGTGGGCTATGGGAGCCGATCCTCACGAGCCCCAAGGCCCAGGGGCCTCGGGAGGCTCCGGAGGCGCTGGCGGCTCCTCGCGGGCCATCTCCATCCCTGCCAGGGCAGCGGAACGCCTGGCCTCTCGTGCCTCCGTGATGCCCCTCTTGAGGCGCTGGTACGCGTCAGCCGCGCTCGGCAAGCCATAAGGCATGCGAACATAGTTGTGGGGTGGGCCTCCGCAGTGCCCCACTCGCGAGGGCCAGAGGCGCTCCAGAGAGGCGACTCGGTTGAGCCCTGGTATGTCAACGCAGACGCGCAGCCCACCATCCTCGCCTGGATGGGAGGCCACTGCTGGTAGGCGGAGGCCGCCTTTCATGACCCTTGACTCCTGTAGCTCCTGAATGGCCTTGCTGACGAACTCCTGAGGGTCTGGATCTCCTTGCCTTGCTCCTTCCTGAGGGAAACGTGCTTCGAAACACGCCTCCATGTGGTGCCCAAGCGCCTCCCTCGTGACCCTAGCTAGGTCGGTGGCCCTCCAGGGGAGAGCCCCCGAGCCCTGCCTTAGGAGGGCGCCGGGCGCGCTTTCCTATGTGATGGAAGGAGGCTCCCCCTGGGCAGGCGCGGGCCTAGAGGGGCCTGTCTCTTGAGTGCTCGGGCCGGATGATGTCTTCTTCTTCTTAGGAGCTATCTCGGGAGGCCTCCTGCTTCCATGATCTGGGTCTTCCAGTGACGCGGCCTGAAAGGCTCGTTCCAGGGAACACACCGCGTCCTTCTCTTCACAGGGCACCGTGATGACTCCGCCACTTCCTGGCATCTTGAGGACGTTGTAGCCATGGTGAGTTACGGCCATGAACTTGGCCAGCGCTGGGTACCCAAGGATGGCGTTGTACGACAGGCGAATGTGGGCGACGTCGAAGTCGATGAGCTCGGTGCGGTAGTTGTCGCGTGCCCCGAAGGTGACAGGGAGGCGGACCTGCCCAATCGGGACTATGGAGCCGTTGGTTATACTGGAGAAAGGCTTGGTTGGCTGAAGCTGGCTGTAGGGCACCTGGAGGTTGTTGAATGTTTCCACGGACAGGACGTTGAGCCCTGCCCCACCATCGATGAGGGTTTTGGTGACCACCACGTTGCTGATGATTGGGGAACAAAGCATCGGGAGGACTCCGGCTGTAGCCGCACACTTGAGCTGATCTGCTGAGCTGAACATGATGGCGCACGCCGACCACCTAAGAGGGCGCGTGGCTTCGAGCCTGGGGAGGACCGCGTTCACTTTGCGGGCGAACTGCTTGAAGATGCGCTGAGAGGCTAGGGCTTGTGCCCCGCCCAGGATGCAGGCGATCGCGGGCGGCTCCTGGAAGCCCCCAGCCCCCTTGTCCTGGTGGCGGTCCTTGTTTCTCCTTGGCTACGGCGGCAGCGGTGGGAGGCCTGCATTGCCTTGCGGGCGATCCTCGCGAGGCTGATCCCTCCAGTACCCCTCGCGAGGCTGATCTTGCTAGCGATCCTCACGAGGTTGGTCGCGCCACCCTTGGCATGGGCCACGGTCTTACCAGCGTCCTGCGTTCCTTCCTCCTCCTCGGCCGTAGCCCCGGTCACTGCGGTCAGGGCGACGGCCGATCCTTCCTTCTCGCACGGCTCGGAGCTCTTGACATTCGTTGGTGTTGTGGGTGTGGAGGTCGTGGTACACATAGTACCGGCTGCCCTTGGAAGGTTCGAGCTGATCTCTGCCTCGCTTGGTGTCTGGTTCTGCCGCGAGCACGGCAGCCCCCTTGCGCTTCACATCCTTGGCCTTGGGCTTCTTCTCTTCTGGGTCCGCGGCAGGCAGCTCGAGGAGGGAGAGATGCCCTTCCTCGGCCCTGGCGCACTTGGTTGCTAGGTTGAACAGCTCCAAGGAAGTGCACAGGTCTTCATGCATCCCCAGCTCCTCCTTCATCTTGATGTCGCGCATGCCGTCGGGAAGGCCGAGATGATGGCCTCCTCGGTCACCTTGGGAATCTTGAGGCGCGCGTTGTTGAAGCGTTGGATGTACTTCTGCAGGGTCTCCCCGGGCTGTTGCTTGATGCGGCGCATGTCGCTTACGGCGGGTGGCCGGTCGCGAGTGCCTTGGAAGTTGGCGATGAAGCGAGTGTGCATCTCATCCCAGGAGGAGATTGTGCCTGGAGCCAGGTTCAGGAGCCAGGTGCGGGCCTCGTCCTTGAGTGTCATGGGGAACCAGTTCGCCATGACCTTCTCGTCTTCGTTGGCAGCTTCGATGCCCAGCTCGTAGAGCTGGAGGAACTCCGCAGGGTCAGCCGTGCCGTTGTAGCGAGGAGGCAAGTCCGGCTTGAACTTGCCGGGCCACGCGACGCTGCGTAGCTCGGCGGTGAAGGCGCGGCAGCCTGCTGTGGCCACGGGAGGTCTTGGATGCCAGGGAGCTTGGTCTTGCATGTACCCACGTGCTGCAGCTAGGAGTAGCGCGGGGTCTTGACGCGCGGGAGCAGGAGCATGGTCACGACGTGCTGGAGCAGGGAGCGCCCTGGCAGCTTCTTGCGGGCGAGGGACTTCTTGAAAGCTCTGCTCTTGCCGCGCTGGCACCTGACGGAGCGGGTTCCGCCCAGGGGCCGTGTGCCTTGGAGCCTAGCACCTTCCTGAGGAGGAGGAGGCCGGGGCGCCGCCGGAGCTTCATCGCCCGCGCGGGGCGGGGTGCGGTGCAGCGGAACAGACGGCGCAGGAGAGCCCCCTGCGGCGCGGACGAGCTCGGCGACGCAGTCGAGCCATTCTTCATAGACATCGTCGACGGGACGGTATCGCAGGAGCTCGTTCGCCGCGATGAGTGCAGCCCGAGACTCCATGGGCGCGCGAAGCGCGCGGGACGAAGAACCAGCTGGGGTGAGCGAGGGAGTTGCGGTGCGGCCGTCTTGCCGCACGGACGGATGCTGGGACGATGCTTGCTACTCGTCCCCCGCCGGGCGGGTGGCGGCGTTGACGGCAAGTGACGGGGAACGGCGAGGACGCCCACCGACAGGGGCCGTCTGGGCGACACGGGAAGCGAGTGCGGCCCGGCGCTCGGCGCGGGCCCGACGAGCGTCAGACATGGGCGTGATGATCGGAGGAGAACGGGGTGGTGGAAGACGAATCCCGGCGCACCCCTACCTGGCGCACCAAATGTCGGATTTTGGGTTCCGGCAGACCCTTGAGGTTCGAATACTGGGGTGCGCACGGAGATTTCGCCTCCTACCTACCTGCACCCCTCCGCCTTGCTAGGATCTAAACTATGGCAAGAACAACACAAGAGACGCAGGGTTTATACTGGCTCGGGCCACCGTTGTGGTGTAATACCCTACTCCAGTGTGTGGTGTGGTGGATTGCCTCTTGGGCTGATGATGACGAACAATACAAGGAAGAATAGCCTCGCGAGGGTCTGTTCTTGGCTGTAGCGATGAACTGCTGGGAGGAGCTGAGTCACCTTTCTCTCTCTCTCTCTTTCTCCGTCCATCCTCTCTCAAGAGCCTCCTTCTCCGAACCCTTCAGCTCTCTGTCCCCTGTGTGTGTCCGTGTGGTCGTCGTCGTCGTCGTCCTTCCCTTGTGTCTTGCGGGTGGCTGATCCTATTTATAAAGGCCCTGGTCCTCTTCCCAAAAATCGAGCGGGAAGAGAGCCAACAATGGCGGGCTAATTTGAAGGGGGACAGCTAGTACTAGCTACCCTGACCAAAGTAGTCTTCGCCTGCGCAAAGCTCTAGTGATGACGCCGTCTTGGGCTCCACGGTGACCTCCATCTCGTAGTCCTCCTGGTCTTGGTCTCGTTGCACCGAAATGGCAACCTTTGCCTAATGCCTCGGTACTCCGCGGCTGCGCTTGCCCCCTTTGCACCAAAGAGGAAAGGAGGACACTGCGCGGGCTGGCACCCGCCTGGCGCCCTCGATCGTCATGGCTTGCATCACGGGCACCTCGTGAGGTACCCCGCCTTGATCTCTCCGCCTCCTCGTGAGCCAGCCTGACGAGGCCGTGCCTGAGGAAGCTCTGCGTCGTCCGCCCCGCGAGGCTTGGCCCCTCGCGAGGGTCTTGGGTTTGTGTTGGTGAAGATGGGCCGCGCTGGGCCCCCCTTTGAGCCATGCCGCAGGCCGCAGGCAGGCAAGTCTGGGGACCCCCGTTCCCAGAACATCGACACCCTCATTTTTAGATATACTTTAGGGCTATTTGAGCCCGAACTAGCTCAAACTAACTGTAAACCGTGGATACAGCAGCAGATAATTTTTAAGAACGAACTAAACTCCTTCCGGCCCATAATATAAGATGTTAATTCATCTATTATGTGAGTATATTGGATGTTATAAGATACTCCCTCCGTTCCTAAATATTTGTCTTTTTAGAGATTTCAAATGGACTACCACATACGGATGTATATAGACATATTATAAAAGAGAGTTGTACTACATCATTGCGCCATTGCTGTTTAGCTTCTAATATTAACTTGGTGCTTTTAGGTACATATGTCATTGGTAAAGATCTGCGTTTCGACCCTTTCTACGTATGGGGCAATGAGATATCAATGAACCAGCATCAAGTGAGGAAGCTGATAAAGATTGTTAGTAAAATGGGTCCAAAGATGGCAATTAAACTATTTGTTTACACTTTATCCAAGACAACAGCGAACTACAGGATGGTAAGTAAGAACTCTGTAGCCTTCTTTTTACTGCCCATAATGAGTTGTGTTAGATGACAATGTCTGAAATCTTATTCCTTTGCAGTGGTTGCCAAAGCAGTTTACTCAAGATTATCTCTCAAACTACATGATTGGTGGGCATGCAAAGGTTAAAGTATTTCTACCAGAACACGATGATTATCTAGATGTTTTCATGAAGACCATGAAGGATGGGCGGTCGGCCATCACAAGGGGTTGGACTAGAGTCGTGCGTGCCTTCTGCATGGAGGAGGGCACAATATGGCATTCCACTTCACCTTGTTCAGTAACCAGAATATATTTCGCCTCTTTCTTTACTGTCTGTAATCGTACAAGTATACAATTGTGGTTCATCATTCTTTATTTGGTTCTTATGTAATTCTTGAACATATGTACCTATGAATCGAATAATGCATTGGTTGTTTGAACCTGATGGATATGAATAAAGCTGTAGCATACATTCGAATTCAAATCCAAATCCGGTACAATTTGGAAAAGCAGCAATTAAATTATGGTGAAATTACGCTCTCCAGGTTGTTATGGCACATACGGTTGGTAAAACACAAACGTTTGCGATATGCACCATAATCCGAGACGGTTCACAGAGAGGAAACGTGTGCAAGCATGCACACAGTTGCCATTTGCAAAGCGTGTGCGATGTCAGGCAATATCACAAATGGTGCAGGCAAACTAAACGTTTGTGTTAGTTGCCTTATCGTACATGATTCGCAACCATGAACTGTTTCTAATGAAGTATGCATCGTAAACATTGCACCACAGAATAGAGTGTGCAATAGTTGTCATGTATGACGATGTTACGGCGGTCCGATCGTAATCATGTCTGACACTCGTACGATGATTAGCTAATCTTCTTAACGGTGAACCGTTTGTGATGGGCCGCGCATCATACACGTTCTATAATAGTGAACCGTTTGTGATGGGCCGCGCATCGTAAATGTAGCACCACAGAATACCGAGACGGTTCCATATGCTATCGCGGAAAGGGGTTAAAAACTGTTTGTTTAGGACCGACGTGCACCAGTGTACGCAATTGTTTTTACTCAAGGAAGAAGTATCAAAATGATTGCATGTTTGTTTTTCTTGAGTATAGGATCATGCACTATTAAGAGGGGATCGATAAGGTTAGTGGAGGACTTGCTCATGCCACAAAATTCCTAACCTTAAAGTCTTAGGGTCTCCCAAAATCCATGTGCTAAAAGTTCTGCCTCTGCCCAAGCCGGATGTCCGAGTCGCTCGCCGGATATCCGGCCCGCACACCGGATATCTAGCACCTTGTTGTCCAGAGAGCAGCATTTGCTGGGTTTTATTCTGGATGGCTGGGCCTCCATGTCGGATGTCCGGGCTCTCTGTCCAAGCCGGATGTTCGGATTGAGCTATCCAGTGAGCATATAGGGTTTGTGAACTCGCCAGTTGTCCGACCATCTTGCTGGTTGTCCGGGTCTTCTAGTCTCACCGGATGTTCGGGATTTACCCCGGATGTCTGGCCCCTCTATTTTGTCCTTCGCTTTTTGCTTCACTTCACAAGTTCTACATTAGGCTGGATATCTGGCCCCTGTCCCAATGTCCGGCTTACCCTGTCACTTACACTACAACAGCCATATTTGCACCCACACTATATATAACCCTCTTCCCCCATGGGAGAGGGTTGATGTAGGATCGAAAGTATGTCTAGAGGGGGGTGATTAGACTACTTGACCAAATAAAAATCTAGCCTTTTCCTAACTTTAAGTCTTGGCAGATTTTAGCAACTTAGAACAAGTCAAGCAATCAACCTACACATGCAAATCTAAGAGTATAGCAGCGGAATGTAAAACATTTGCATATGAAGCTAAAGGGAGGAGTTTTGAGGGAGAAAACACAATGTAGACATAGAGATTTTTGGCGTGGTTCCGATAGGTGGTGCTATCATACATCCACGTTGATGGAGACTTCAACCCACGAAGGGTAACGGCTGCGCGAGTCCATGGAGGGCTCCACCCACGAAGGGTCCACGAAGAAGCAACCTTGTCTATCCCACCATGTCCATTGCCAACGAAGGACTTGCCTCACTATTGTAGATCTTCACAAAGTAGGTGATATCATTGCCCGTACAAACTCCTTGGTTCAACTCCACAATCTTGACGGGGGCTCCCAAGTGACACCTAACCAATCTAGGAGACACCACTCTCCAAAAGGTAATAGATGGTCTGTTGATGATGAACTCCTTGCTCTTGTGCTTCAAATGATAGTCTCCCCAACACTCAACTCTCTCTCATGGATTTGGATTTTATAGAAAGAAGATTTGAGTGGAAAGCAACTTGGGGAAGGCTGGAGATCAAGATTCTTGTGGTTGGAATGGAATATCTTGGTCTCAACACATGAGTTGGTGGTTCTCTCTCAGAAAATGTATGCTGGAAGTGTAGGCACGTTCCGATGGCTCTCTCCACGAATGAAGAGTGGTGGAGGGGTATTTATAGCCTCCACACAAAATCTAACCGTTACACACAATTTACAAACTCGGTGGGACCGCATCAGAAAACTCGGTCAGACCGATTTAGTTCAAAATGTGAACGTTAGGATTTTCAGTGGGACCGACATGTCAACTCAGTAGGGCCGATTTCATTATGGTTATGGCATAATGTAATCTCGGTGAGACCGATCACATAAACTCGGTAGAACCAATTTCTATAATAGGCAAACAGAGAGTTGGTCAGGCAAACTCGGTGGACCGAATCGCTCATTTCGGTGAGACCAAAACGTTACGAAAAGGAAACAGAGAGTTTGCATTGTGAACTCGGTTGGACCGATCGCTCATCTTAGTTGGACCAAAATGTTACGAAGGGAAACAGAGAGTTTGCAATCCCATCTTGGTGAGACCGAGATCCCTATCGGTGAGACCAAAGTAACTAGGGTTTCTGGCAGTGGCTATGTCAAATGAACTCGATGGCCCCGGATAGATCAAATCGGTAGGGCCGAGTTTGAATTTTTCGTTTGGGACATTTGTGGATATGAGAAAGTGATTGAGGGCTTTGGAGTATATCACTAAGCATTTTGAGCAAGCAAGCCATTAAGCAACACCTCATCCCCTTTTAATAGTATTGGCTTTTCCTATGAACTCAATGTGATCTTGGATCACTAAAATGAAAATGTAGAGTCTTGAGCTTGAGCCAGTTTGTGTCCTTAGCATTTTGAGGGGTCACATTCCTAATCCATGCCATGCCAATCATTGAACTTTATAAAATGATCATCTTGAAATAGCATTAGTTCAATGAGCTATATGTTGTTAGTAATTACCAAAACCACCCAGGGATAGTTGCACTTTCAATCTCCCCCTTTTTGGTAATTGATGACAACATATAGATCAAAGCTTCGACAAATGATAATAAGATTTAAAGTACATCGTCACATTGAGAAGTATGTGATAAGCAAGAGCTCACCCTAAATTTGTGCATTATTTGAAATTTGCGTTTGAATGCAAATGCAAAATCGATTAGGATCATGGGTTACTCTTCCACGTCACATACATCTTGGTGGAGCGCTCAAAATGATATGAATTAAAAACATGCACTCATCACCAAGCAACGTGAATGATCATATATGGGATATAACAGATAATATCATCCAAGCAAACATTAAAGTAGAATATGATCAAACACATGATCATACAAAAGTATCTCACAAAGACATAAAGAGTATTAAACGAGCACACACAAAAGTATCAAGCAAGTAGCAAGAGAGACAAAGAAGCAAAACACTCTCTCTCGAAGCCTATGATCTATACATTTCTCCCCCTTTGGCAACAAGTTAAAAAAAGTTTGAAAATGCATAGTGCTATGCGTCTATCTTGGCTTGGTCTTCGGGAGGTGGTGTTGAGATAACTCCAAGGACGAAGGCATCAATGGATGTTGTTGGAGCTGGTGGAGTGGCAACTGGAGGTGGCACTGAAGCTGTTGCTGCTGGTGCTAAAGTAGTTGCTCCAGTGTCAGCCATGGACACTGCAGCTGATCTCTATCCTCTAGGCACTCTCTGAAAAGAATCGGTGGTAGCCTTTCCTTTCTTCTCATCTGCTTCCTCCTGGAGCTGCTCAACAGCTCTCTGCATCTCAGTCACTCTCAGATCAAGATCATAAAATTTGGTCTCTATGATCCTCTCCAAGCTCTCCTGATTCTTGTTCAGGGTGGCCAAGCCCTTCTCAATCCTCAAAGTTGCTTGAATTAGATATGCAAGCTGATCTTGTTTTGACTTTAGGAATACTTGGGATGCCTCCTCAACAATTGGCATCTTTGCAGCTTTCTTGGCCCTTGCCTTCTCTCTCTTCTCTTGTGCTTGCACTGATGTAGGAGCATCCTCATTCATCACAACAATATTATCCTCAAATTCTGGTCTCAAAGGTAAATGCTCCTTGTACAACAAATAAGTGTTTGTGCCCATCTTGGAGTTGATGAGCACCTGAATATGTGGAGCATACCCACAAGATCTCTTCTGATATGCAGCTGTCCTTTTGATTGGTTCAACAATCAGGCTCATGACCTTGAATTTTTGAGGCACATCAAATATCTGCAGCAAGTTGATTGAATGGCCTCTGATCATCTTGTGATCTCTAGATTTGGGAAACAATGTATGCCTCAATATAGTGTTCATTGTAGCTAGACCAGACAACAAGTAATGTACAGATCCAAGCTTATGTATTTCCAAAGCTTTGTCTGGGATCTCTTTGTACATGTTGGCCGTAGAGTTGTGGTCTTTCTTCTTCTTGGCATAGATATCCAAGTCATCTTCATGCTCTTCAAGGGCATTTATTAACTTTTCCCACTCCTCAACAGTTGAATGGTACGTTGTACCCTCACACATCCATACAATTCTACCATCTGGATAAAAATGAGAAGTGGACTAGAATTGCATGATGAGTTCATCATTCCATTTTGTCAGCTCTTAACCCACAAACTGGTCAACACCACATGCTCTGAAGCTCTCATGTACACCTGGAAAATGATCTTCATTCTGATCAATGTACTCCTAGTCAGCCCACTTCATGTCACAAACTATAGTCTTCTTGTCCAGCAGAATGGTTTCATAGAAATCTTGTTGCTCTTTGGTTTGGATCCTGTAGTCCACAGCAGTCTTCCTTCTCACAGCATAGGGATCACTCTGTCTCCAAAGTCTCAGACCTGCATCCTTCTTGATGCTCATATCCTCTGCCACTGGATGGGTGTCATTGTGATCTGGAATCTTTGGTTTAAGTTTCCTTAACACTTGGGCTTCAGCATCTTCTTCTTCTATCTCAGGCACTGGGGCCTTGTTCTTTTCTGTAGCTGGAATGTTCCTAGTGCTCCTCTTGGGCTTTGAAGTCTTTTGATCTTGAGCAGCAGCCTTGGGGGTAGTCTTGGGCTTTCAAGTATCAGCCCCTGACTTAATTGCATCCCCCATTAGCTTCTGGGACTTGGGTGCTGGTGCAGCATCCTCTTCCTCTTCAGATGGATCTCTCATTATAGAGGATATACCAATGACTCTGGCAGTGGTCTTCTTGGCTTAGAAATTTCAATAGTTGAGACCATGGCCTTTAAGGTTAGCACCCTCTTGGCAGGGGCCTTCTTATGTAATCCAGGCTTTATTGTAGTAGCAGTACCATATTCCTTCTTTAGGACTTTCTTCTTGGAGCTAACTTCCTCCTCTATAGCCACATAGTCCTCATCCTCAAAATCTGAGATTTTCTTCTTCCTTGATCTAGTGACTGCCTTGGGCAAATTTCTTGGAGTGCTCCTGCTGCCATCATCATAGCTGCTTGAGGGACTAGTGCCCTCACTCATGTGCACTTGCTCTTCTGATTTTTTCTGGCCATCACTCTGGTCAGACATTCTCGCAAGCAAACTGACAGCAAACCCTGTGAATGGATATAGATGAGTAGATTGGATGAGCATCACAAAGTGCAGAGGTTTTTGCAAAATATATGAGTAAAAAAATTAGTTTTAGTTTTCCACATAAATCATTCCGGAGCTACTAATTTGTTAAACTCGGTGACACCGAAGCAACTTTTGGAGTCTAAACTAGTGAACTCGGTCAGCCCGAGTCACAGTTCAGTGGCTCCGAGATTGCTAGGGTTTCACAGAGAGTCGAACTCGGTCGCACCGATTTGCATCTTTTGGTCAGACCAAAAAGTGCAAGTGCAATGGCCTAAGCCAAATCGGTGAGACCGATTTCAACAACTCGGTCGGTCCGAGATGAGTTCGGTGGAAACCTAACCCTAAATTTTTGAATCAAACCTAACCTAAAGGAAGTTCTCTCTGGATAGATTGATTTCATACGTGGTAGAGAACATGGCATTGCATTGTGCTAAGAATCGGAGTAAGGAATTAGCACAAAAGATCGAACTCATACCCTAGTTCGGCGGTGAGTTCGCTACAACGGCAACGGAGGGGTTGAATCGCATTGACGGCGATAGAAACCAGCGGCGAGAGGTCGTTGCCGGTGAGAAGACGATCCGTAGACCCGAGGCGGCAAAGCAGGACACGCGCGGGCTGAGAGGTTTTGAAGAAATTTCCAAAATCTCACCCGTGGGTATATATATCCTGACCTTGTCAGTGTGACCGACTGGAACAACTCGGTGGCACCATGATGCAGAATCGCGAGCGGTTACTGCAACTCGGTGTGACCGAAGAGTTCAAATCGGTTGCACCAGGATTGAAAACCTAGATCAACTCAGTAAACTCGGTGTGACCGAAGTGAATGAATCGGTCAGACCGAAATGCACAGAGAGGTTTTGGAAGTTTAAGTCTATGACGAATCGGGGACTCCGAGTGCTCCTCACACAAAGTGGTTCGAATCTGACTTGATCAAACTTTGTGATGTAGCATGAATAGAGTTTGAGACGAAAAAGCATAGATAGCTAGAGGAGGTTCTTAGGCATTCTTGTCCATCCACTTGGCAGAAGAGAAAGATCCAAACAATCAAAATGATACGTCTCTAACGTATCTATAATTTTTGATTGCTCCATGCTATTATATTATCTATTTTGGATGTCAATGAGCTTTATTTTACACTTTTTTATCATTTTTGGGACTAACCTACTAACCGGAGGCCCAGCCGAAATTGCTATTTTTTTGCCTATTTTAGGGTTTTGAAGAAAAGGAATATCAAACGGAGTCCAAACGGAATGAAACCTTCGAGAACGTGATTTTCTCAACAAACGTGATCCAGGAGACTTGGAGTGGGCGTCAAGAAACAACGGAGGAAGCCACGAGGCAGGGGCGCGCCCTCCACCCTCGTGGGACCCCTGTTGCTCCACCGACATACTTCTTCCTCCTATATATATCCACGTACCCCCAAACATCCAGGGGCACCACGAAAACCTAATTCCACCGCCGCAACCTTCTGTAGCCGAGAGATCCCATCTTGGGGCCTTTTCCGGAGCTCCGCCGGAGGGGGCATTGATCACGGAGGGCCTCTATATCAACTCCATGGCCTCTCCGGTGATGTGTGAGTAGTTTACTTCAGACCTACGGGTCCATAGTTATTAGCTAGATGGCTTCTTCTCTCTCTTTGGATCTCAATACAAAGTTCTCCTCGATCTTCTCGGATCTCTATTCGATGTAATCTTCTTTTGCGGTGTGTTTGTCGAGATCCGATGAATTGTGGGTTTATGATCCAGATTATCTATGAACAATATTTGATTCTCCTATGAATTCTTTTATGTATGATTGGTTTATCTTTGCAAGTCTCTTCAAATTATCAGTTTGGTTTGGCCTACTAGATTGATCTTTCTTGCAATGGGAGAAGTGCTTAGCTTTGGGTTCAATCTTGTGGTGCTCGATCCCAGTGACAGAAAGGGTAACGACACGTATTGTATTTTTGCCATCGAGGATAAAAAGATGGGGTTTATATCATATTGCATGAGTTTATCCCTCTACATCATGTCATCTTCCTTAAAGCATTACTCTGTTCTTATGAACTTAATACTCTAGATGCATGCTGGATAGCGGTCGATGTGTGGAGTAATAGTAGTAGATGCAGAATCATTTCGGTCTACTTGTCGCGGACGTGATGCCTATATACATGATCATACCTAGATATTCTCATAACTATGCTCAATTCTATCAATTGCTCGACAGTAATTCGTTTACCCACCGTAATACTTATGCTCTTGAGAGAAGCCACTAGTGAAACCTATCGCCCCGGGTCTATCTTTCATCATATTAATCTTCCAACACTTAGTTATTTCCTTTGCCGTTTATTTTACTTTGCATATTTATTTATCTTTATCATAAAAATACCAAAAATATTATCTTATCATATCTATCAGATCTCACTCTCGTAAGTGACTGTGAAGGGCTTGACAACCCCTTTATCACATTGGTTGTGAGCTTCTTATTTGTTTGTGTAGGTGCGTGGGACTTGAGCGTGATCTCCTACTGGATTGATACCTTGGTTCTCAAAAACTGAGGGAAGTACTTACGCTACTTTGCTGCATCACCCTTTCCTCTTCAAGGGAAAACCAACGTAGTGCTCAAGAGGTAGCAAGAAGGATTTCTAGCGCCATTGCCGGGGAGATTCGCGCCAAGTCAAGTAAAGATTTGACTCCCAACAACGAGTCATTTCAGGTGTCATTGCAAAGTCAAGACATACCAAGTACCCATCACAAACTCTTATCCCTCGCATTACATTATTTGCCATTTGCCTCTCATTTTCCTCTCCCCCCCCCACTTCACCCTTGTCGTTTTATTCGCCCTCTCCTTCTGTTCGCCTCTTTTTCCTTCCTGCCTTCTGTGTGCTTGTTCTTTTTGCAATCTGTTGCCATCATGTCTGAGACTGGCGAGGTTATCATTGATAAGGATAATAATATGGAAAAATTTGATGCTTTTGATGACCCTCTTGAAAATCCTACTATTTTACACACTAAAAAGTTTCGGATTGGTAGCGGTAATATTATTGGGATGGGAGTTATCCAAGATTTATTTACTTGTGTTGGTGCCTTTCCTTCTGTGGGTAGTTCTATTCTTCATAGAACTAGTAGTCTTGCGGACGCTATCGCCATGCTTGTAGTTGAACTTGAAATGCAATTTATGCACATGCATCCTTGCATACAAAGGATTTTCCTAGGATTTTCTAATATTGAGCATTCTTATGTTAAGCGTGCCGCTACTATATTTTTGGCTCATGAGTTCAGATTTATAATAAAAGAGGCAAAAGAAATCTTTGCGCACTATAGGGTGGACGCTGGGCGTCCTCCCATAGAGGCAATCCTCTTTGATCAAGAGGAAATAATGCGTTTTCAATCTTTAGACTATGTTGCTTTTAATGAGAACCTTAGAAAAAAGGTCCCTACCAATGTTCTAGTTGATAGAATTTCCAAACTTAATAATGATTTTGCTATTCGAAATAATGATCTAGGATATTCTCTCGAGTATAGGCTCACGAAGTTTTGTCAAAAGAATGCTTATAATGATGAATTGGTTGTGCAATATGAAGGGCCAAAGGAGGAACCTATACCTCCCAAATTTGATCTTGGGGACTTCTGTCCCATTAAATTTAGCCCTTTTGATTACTTTTGCTTGCCTCAAAGAAAACTTGCTGCTGAACATATAGAATATGAAATGAGTTTTCATGATCTATCCAATTATTATGGCAATACCTAGATCTATCTTCGCTTTTATGCCTAGCTAGGAGCATTAAACGATAGCGCTTGTTGGGAGGCAACCCAATTTTATTTTTATTCCTTTATTTTTTTTATACTATATAGTAATAAATAATTTATCTAGCCTCTGTTTTGTTTGTGTTTTTTGTGCTTAATTAGTGTTTGTGCCAAGTAGAACAGTTGGGAAGACTTGGGGAAAGTCTTTTTGATCTTGCTGTAAAAAAACAGAAACTTTAGCGCTCACGAGAATTGCTGCCATTTTTATTTGGAAGGTGATATTTAGTTAAATCTTTTTGCATATGATTAATAGATAAATTCCTCTCGTACATCAGTTTATTTTAGAATTTTTGGGGTTCCCAAAGTTGCGTTAGCTACAGATTACTACAGACTGTTCTGTTTTTGACAGATTCTGTTTTTCGTGTGTTGTTTGCTTATTTTGATGAATCTATGGCTAGTAAAAGAGTTTATAAAGCATAGAGATGTTGGAATACAGTAGTTTTAACACCAATATAAATAAAGAATTAGTTCATTACAGTACCTTGAAGTGGTGTTTTGTTTTCTTTCGCTAACGGAACTCACGAGATTTTCTATTGTGAGTTTTGTGTTGTGAAGTTTTCAAGTTTTGGGTAAAGATTTGATGGATTATGGAACAAAGAGTGGCAAGAGCCTAAGCTTGGGGATGCTCATGGTACCCCAAGGTAAAATTCAAGGACACCAAAAATCTTAATCTTGGGGATGCCCCGGAAGGCATCCCCTCTTTCGTCTTCGTCTATCGGTAACTTTCCTTGGAGCTATATTTTTATACACCACATGATATGTGTTTTGCTTGGAGTGTCTTGTATGATTTTAGTATTTGATTTTTAGTTTACCACAATCATCCTTGATGTACACACCTTTTGAGAGAGACTCACATGATTTGAAATTTATTAGAATGCTCTATGTGCTTCACTTATATCTTTTGAGCTATGTAGTTTTTGCTCTAGTGATTCACTTATATCTTTTAGAGCACGGTGGTGGATTTGCTTTATAGAAACTATTGATCTCTCATGCTTCACTTAGATTATTTTGAGAGTCCTTTAGAACAACATGGCAATAATAAAAACTTTCATACAAGTGCATTGAATACGATGAGAAGTTTGATACTTGATAATTGTTTTGAGATATGGAGATGGTGATATTAGAGTCATGCTAGTTGAGTAGTTGTGAATTTGAGAAATACTTGTGTTGAAGTTTGTGATTCCCGTAGCATGCACGTATGGTGAACCTTTATGTGATGAAGTCGAAGCATGATTTATTTATTGATTGTCTTCCTTATGAGTGGCGGTCGGGGACGAGCGATGGTCTTTTCCTACCAATCTATCCCCCTAGGAGCATGCGCGTAATACTTTGTTTTGATAACTAATAGATTTTTGCAATAATTATGTGAGTTCTTTATGACTAATGTTGAGTCCATTGATTATACGCACTCTCACCCTTCCACCATTGCTAGCCTCTCTAGTATCACGCAACTTTCATCGGTACCATAAACCCACCATATACCTTCCTCAAAACAGCAACCATACCTACCTATTATGGCATTTCCATAGCCATTACGAGATATATTGCCATGCAACTTTCCACCGTTCCGTTATTATGACACGCTTCATCATTGTCATATTTCTTGCATGATCATGTAGTTGACATCGTATTTGTGGCAAAGCCACCATTCATAATTCTTCATACATGTCACCCATGCATCATTGCACATCCCGGTACACCGCCGGAGGCATTCACATAGAGTCATATTTTGTTCTAAGTATTGAGTTGTAAATCTTGATTTGTAAGTAAATAAAGTGTGATGATCATCATTATTAGAGCATTGTCCCAATTGAGGAAAGGATGATGGAGACTATGATTCCCCCACAAGTCGAGATGAGACTCCGGACGAAAATAAAAAAATGGAAAAGAGGCCGAAAAGAAAAAGAAAGAAAAAGAAGGCCCAAATAAAAAATGAGAGAAAAAGAGAGAAGGGACAATGCTACTATCCTCTTTTCACACTTATGCTTCAAAGTAGCACCATGTTCTTCATATAGAGAGTATCCTATGATATCAATTTCATATACTAGTGCGAATTTTTCATTATAGAACTTGGCTTGTATATTCCAATGATGGGCTTCCTCAAAATTCCCTAGGTCTTCGTGAGCAAGCAAGTTGGATGCACACCCACTTAGTTTCTTTTGTTGAGATTTCATATACTTATAGCTCTAGTGCATCCATTGCATGGCAATCCCTACTCACTCACATTGATATCTATTAATGGGCATCTCCATAGCCCGTTGATACGCCTAGTTGATGTGAGACTATCTTCTCCTTTTTGTCTTCTCCACAACCACCATTCTATTCCACCATAGTTGATGGCAATATCCCTGGCTCATGCTCATATATTGCGTGAACATTGAAAAAGTTTGAGAACATCAAAAGTATGAAACAATTGCTTAGCTTGTCGTCGGGGTTGTGCATGATTTAAATATTTTGTGTGGTGAAGATAGAGCACAGCCAGACTATATAATTTTGTAGGGATAACTTTCTTTGGCCATGTTATTTTGAGAAGACATAATTGCTTAGTTAGTATGCTTGAAGTATTATTATTTCTATGTCAATATTAAACTTTTACCTTGAATCTTTCGGATCTGAACATTCATGCCACAATAAAGAAAAATTACATTGAGAAATATGTTAGAAAGCATTCCACATGAAAAATTCGTCTTTTATCATTTACCTACTCGAGGACGAGCATGAATTAAGCTTGGGGATGCTTGATACGTCTCCAACGTACCTATAATTTTTTATTGCTCCATGCTATTATATTATCTATTTTGGATGTCAATGGGCTTTATTTTACACTTTTATATCATTTTTGGGACTAACCTATTAACCGGAGGCCCAGCCCAAATTGCTGGTTTTTGCCTATTTTAGGGTTTCAAAGAAAAGGAGTATCAAACAGAGTCGATACGGAATGAAACCTTCGGGAATGTGATTTTCTCAACAAATGTGATCCGGGATACTTGGAGTGAGCGTCAAGAAACAACGGAGGAAGCCACGAGGCAGGGGGGCGCGCCTACCCCACCTGGG
>NC_057809.1:380153518-380154039 GCF_018294505.1 Triticum aestivum | reverse complement strand
GGGTGTCGTGTCGGGGTCGGCGTGTCGGGGTCGGGGTGTGGGTCGGGGTGTGGTGTTAGGGTGTCGGGGGTCGGGGTGTCTTCTTCTTCTTCTTCTTCTTCTTTCTCTTTTTCCCTTTCTTCTTCTTCTTCTTCTTCTTCTTCTTCTTCTTCTTCTTCTTCTTCTTCTTCTTCTTCTTCTTCTTCTTCTTCTTCTCCTTCTTCTTTCTTCTCCTCCTCCTCCTCCTCCTCCTCCTCTTCTTCTTCTTCTTCTTCTCCTTTTTCCTCTTCTTAAACCTAGCACTAACCTAAAACAAAATAGGAAAAAACTACACCCAAACCTAGCACTAACGTAATCCTAAAAACTCAAAACTACACCTAAACCTAGCACTAACCTAAACATAAAAACTCAAAAGTACACCTAGTTAAACCTAGCACTAACCTAAAACAAAAGAGGAAAATAGGGAACAAAAAACAGGAAAAAAACAGAAAAAATTACCTCTTGCTCTGGCGAGGTCGGCCGGTGGGGCGGGGCAGCGTAGG
>NC_057809.1:380135305-380153062 GCF_018294505.1 Triticum aestivum | reverse complement strand
GGACGCTGGCGGGGACAGCAGCGACGGAGGAGAGAGGCGGGCGCGTGGGAGGGAGAGAGAGAAAGTGAGAGAGGGGAGATGGCTCGGCCCATTAAGTGGGCCTTCTTTGCCATCTGCTAGCAGACGACAAAGAGGGCGACCGTTAGGGCTGGCCCACGCCTCCTCTTTGCCGTCTGCAAGTGGGCGGCAAAGGAGTAACATTGCCATCTGCTAGCGGACGACAAAGTAGTCACCTATTTGCCGTCCGCTAGCAGACGTCAAAGAATCCGACCTAGCCATGCTGTGCCCTATGGGGCCCACCTGGCTCTTTGCCGCCAGATGGCTGACGGCAAAGAAGCAGCTGACGGCAAATAGCCTTTTTGCCATCCGCACTTTCTTTGTCGTCTGCTTCGTGGAAGCGGTCGGAAAAGAGCCTCTTTGCCGTCAGCTGGCAGATGACAAAGAGGTGGCAGACGGCAAAATTCCAGATTCCAGTAGTGATAGTAGTTCGTGATATATAGTTTTAAGTTTTCCTGCCCTCAAATCGCCCCCTCATCTTGTTCGAGCTGAAAAATTCTCTTCTTTCGATGTTTGCCATTCGCAATCATGTGAAAAAATTGGGTGTTATCATCCCCTTTCACGATTTTGCAGACTTCCGCACGCAATGCCCACTTCAATTCCTCCTCTCGAAGAAGCTCTTTCAGTCGCATCTCCACCTCCATTTTAGTTTCCAACTCCCTGGTATCTAGAATGGAGGACTCGGCCTTCAAGTCTATGATTGAATAAGTACAAGGAGTCTATCCTTTTCAACCTTATAAATCCCACTTAAATGTTAGGCCCATCCACGTAAGAACTTCGTTAGGTGCCTTATCTTGTTTTGCCATCTCTCAACATTCGACCTCCCACCCGAATCCTTAGCCCATTCTCTGGCTATAAAATCCAGGAACCCATCTCTTTCAAACCACGCTAATTCGAAAGAAAAAGTGTTCTTGTTTCCTAGATGTGTTTCCTCTCCAGAGTCAACAAGCAATGGTGTATGGTCGGAAATTGGACGGGATAGTGCATGGACCGTTACCAGGGGGAATTTCTATTCCCATTCGACGCTAGCGAGGACACGATCCAGCTTCTCAAACATCGGGGTTGGTAATGAATTGGCCCAAGTGAATTTTCTACCGGACAACTCTATCTCTCTAAGATCCAAGCTTTCGATGATAGTATTAAACATAAACGACCATCTGCCATCAAAGTTATTCATCCCGTCTACAGATAATATTGAAATCACCCCCTACAGAATTGGTAGCTGCTCGCTACCACAAATATGGACTAAATCCGCCAAAAAATCCAGTTTGAGTTCAGGCTGTGCGGCACCATATACCGCCACCAAAGCCCAATTAAACCCATCGGCCTTCGATCTAACCCTAAACTTAACTGCAAAATCACCCATAACCACATTCCAGACTTCCAATGAATCGCACTTAACCCCAAGTAAAATCCCACCGAACCTCCCTCTTGGAGGCAGACAATGCCAATCAAAGTCAACACCTCCCGACAGAGTGCTAAGAAACTGGGGAGTAAAGTTGTCCCTAAGAGTCTCAGGAAGGGCGATAAAATCGAACTTGTGTTCTATCGAAGCATCAGCTAGAAACCTTCTCTTAGCCAAGTCCTTAAGACCTCTATTATTCCAAAAAATTCCTTTCATAATTCATCATGAAATTTTTTAGTGGTCCGGATCCTAGCACTTATACGCACAGCCGAGGCTGGGTAAATCTTTCGTTTCCATTTGCGTTTAGGTTTGGTTTGATCCTCAACTCGGACCTCATAACTAATCTCAGTGGATCTAGCCACCTGAGAATCAGTAATAATGGAATCCCTCGGTAAGACAGAACAATCATCTTCCTCGGTGTCAGGAAGAGAGGGTGCAAGATCCGCACAAAAGCTATCAAGGACCCGAACTCCCAACGTATCTATCTCCGAATCATTCATGGGTTTGACAGCCGCTAAGTTCCGAATCATTTCTAGGGCACGGTTCGCTTCAAGATCCAGGATATCATTAACGGATTTAGAAATTTCACTATCATTACTACCTAGTGAAACACCTAACTGAGTTGCATTATGAATAATATCATCGCTAGAAAAATGAAGAATAGAATTGGAGGTGTTGACTGACATACCCGTAGTGACCTCAATATCACGAAGCTTGGCCGCCCGCATGGCACACCGCAGCTGCATGTCATCAACATCCAGCTGATCCTGGAGGCGACATCTCATCCGTCGACCGGTGGACACAGGATCCGGTATCCCTCCAAAAGCGATGATATCATCCCATGAGGCACCGTTCGGGATAAGGCCACCTGTCGTACCCCCAATAGGGCTAGACAGAGTAGAAACAACTGGGGTGTTTCCCCATGCCGACGTCGTATATCATCCATCCGCCACCTTCCGGGGATCCTCCAGGCCCCGGCCAGCTGACCCAGATCCCGATGGAGTAGTAGGGGCCACCCCCCTCCAGGGGCGCCAATGGGGAGGTAGGGGCAGAGGCCACCTGCCCACGCCTCCCTCCCGATCCGACACCAACCCCGACGCACAGCCCGGCCTCAGCCGCACCAGCCGGCACGTCCTCTGCTACACAGGACAGCACCAAGCCCTACGGCTCCGGCGAAGCATCATACCGAAGGCGAGTGGCGGGAGAGCCAGGGGCCACTTGCCCAACAGCCTCTCCTCCCTCGCCATGCCTGAGCACCGTCTCAGGAGCCATAGAGAGAGAGAGAAACACCTGCCGCATAGGACACCACTGCACCTGAACCATCAAAACATCCATCAACAGAATTATCAAGAGCCTCAAAATCCAGCGGAGGAAGTGACTGTTCATCCTCACACTCCACCCGCTCACTCCACAGTCTAGGAGGTGCCGAGGCGGGTTCAAACGAGCCAAATCGTAGCGCGTTCATAGGCGCCTAAGTATGTGTGGGGGTCCCCTTTCCAAGGGCCGCTGAAGCTAGGTTAGAACTTGGGTTAGTGGACATATCTCGTCCACGATCATCCTCGCTCAACTCCTTGTTGCCAGATCAGTCATCCTTATCAAGCATATCAACGTCATTTCCAGTCAAAGCCTCAGTGAATAAATCAGTGTCCTCAAACTCAATCTCGAGGTTAAAGATCATGCCGGCGTCCACTTAACCACATCCAGTACAAAATCAATGTCCAGAACACTAACTAGCAACCTCGCCACCCCATTAGCTCGGGTAAAGGCCATGTCCACCCGCTCGGTCTTCCCAACAAGATTCCCCAAGCTGGCTGCTACCCGAACATCATTCAGATGCTTGGATGGTGCCCCCGAGAACTGTGACCAAACCTCAGTAAGAGGCTTGCCCTTCGGCTCGACCTTCTTCCACTCATGAAACTCAAGGATACACTTGGTGCCAGGGACTCTACATAGCCCAAAACTCATAAGTCTCTGCAGATCCTTAGTTGTTGGAAACTCAACCTTGTACATGTTGGCCTCGAGTCTAATCAGCTCCCACTGAAAGTTACCTGGTGCCAGCTCATGCAGCCTCTGCATGATCTACGCGTTAGACATGACACCTTTTGTCACTTTGACCACCCCCGTGGTCGTGTTCTGTGGTGCCTCAGGGATCTCCCTCGCACTAGGGGACCCAAAGAACATTAACTCAGCGCATCACACTCCATATATAGTAACACTCGGCATCGGTTCACGCAATACCGGGCATTCCCCGGTTTCATGCACCGGCTTGAGGCAAGTGTCACAGAGCTCAAACACGCACTCTACAATAAAGTGTCCTTGCTCACCACATCGATAACACAACATCTTCTCCCTCTTTCGAGCCCACTTGGAAGCTCGCTCACTATTTGATTTCTCGGGCCCGCTGACAGTACCCGTCGCACTGGGCACCACCTCAGGTATCATTGTCGTAGCCAGTGCCGTCACCGCGGCCATGGCCTGGTCTGACAATGCTGGCGTCTGCATAGTCGCTACCACGTCCGCGGAACTCGCCGGTTCCGCAACATCGGTCACTGTAGCGGTAGGCGGCGGAGGCTGACGAGGACGGTTTCTGCCTTCGCGGCCACCACGAGGAGCACGGAAGCCACCTCTCTGCCTATAGTCCGGACCAGAAGCCCCCTCAACGAAGCCTCCTGGAGGTCCATAGAACGGGCGGTCCGTCGACCCGTCACTCTGCCACGCATATCCGCGTCCACCGCCGCCGCCGACGAACTGCGGTGATGACCTTCGCCATACGCGTCATAGCCGTAGTCACCCCATTGGCCATGGGGGGGGGGGACGGCCGCCGTATGTGGCCTCCCTGGCTTGGTACGCCAGGTAGCGTTGCAGTCACGACGTGCCACCTCCCCATTGCGCCGGCGGCGCGGCCCGAGCCCAGGAGGCTGGTTCCCATTAGGTGACGGCGGGGTGGGTGCCTGCTGCATAGGCCCCGCCCTGGTCTGCGGCGGAGGCGCAACGTGATGGGGCAGTGGCGCATGCCGTGGAGCCACGCCGGGCATCGGCGGCGCATCCTTAGGCTTGGGCGGCACAGGTTTGGGAGGAGGGCCAGCGCCCCGACCGTCCATGGCCACAGAAGGACGAACCCTCGCAGCCCTCCCGAGTCCGACCCTTGGGAACCCCGGCACGGCGACCCGCCAAGCCCTAGCCGCCTCTGATGTACATGCCAGCCACGAGACAGCAGGACTAGTTGACCCTCTCGTTGACTCAATTGCATGCATGTCGAGGGCTACGTTGATGGGCCGGTCGGTCTCCTGGCTGATAACCTAGGCCTCATACGCAGTCCTAGCTAGGCCCAATACGTTGTCACACAACACCAGCCTGTCCCGGCCCAGTATCTCGTTCAAACGACGCGACCGAGCGGTACTGATCCCGAACGCCGTGATTTCCAGCGCAGACGCCGCGGTCGTCGCCGGCGCCGGCCCATCCACCGCTCGATGGCCTTTCTTTTTCCTCATTACCATAGTCCAAGACTCCTGACGGATCAAATCGAAAAGAGTAAGATTTGGTAGACATACCTTGGGGAGGGGCCCTTCCATGGCCTGGTCGCCGTCGCCGTCGTCCTCTGATGAACGACTCGCCGGATCATCTCCTTCTTCTCCCCCCGCGTGTAGTCCTACCATTGCCGGATCATCTAGGGAAGCACTTTGTCTAAAGTCGTTGCCACCACCTCCTTGTCGTAACCCGAATGAAAGAACTCGCAAATCAGATCGGAAGGCGTCGGCGATGGTGGCGACTCCGGCGAGTCTGCATCCGCCTCCCCATCCGCATCGTCTGCATCTTCATCGGCGAGCGCCCAGAAGCGGCCTCCGACTTGCCGCCTAACACCGTGGCATGGGGACGGGCCATGTGCCTAGGCGGCTGTCGCCCCTGCCGTCGCCCCCACATTCGCCTCGCCCATCCTCTTTACATAGCCAAAACAATGATGCCTCAACTTGTGTGGGGGCAAGTCGATCGGAGATCATTTAGCGCCACCTATAGAAAATCTTGTGTCTCCCACATTTGATAATAGTGGAAGAAGTTTCTGGTGGTTTCAGCCCATGTTTTTCACCCCAACTTGAGTGTTTTTCACATAAAAAATCCGACGTCTTTGTTTTGATGTTCTGCCGCTATTTAGAGAGTATCTCCTAACCCGGACATCATTTGAGGAGTGTAAGGGGTGTTGTGAAACATATTTCCTCCAAATAAGTTGCCACATACGTTTCCTTTCATGCTGAGCAATGATCCTTGAATTAGTGCATGAAGTGAAGCTAAAATTACTTTTTTTTCGTTGTGGTATTAGACCATAAGTGTGTGTTGATTCTCAACATGTATTATTTTATTGAAAAAACCCATTGAAAAATAATCTGCATGTAGAGACCCGACCCGAATGGATCAAGTGCTCTGTGCTCAGGTGTCATCCCTGGATCAGTAATGCTGACACCACACAGTACATCGAAGGATTTATAGCAGAGTGGCAATCACACAGTTATTACATCATTGTCTCAAAGAGAACTTATTACAATAAATATGGCTTAAGGCCATCTAGTGTCGATAACAGCGGAAGACTTGGAAGATAAATGGGTCCATCAACTCCAACGGCATCACTGAGTATAGGGCCACGACCTAAAAGCACCTTACTCGTCGTCTGAAAAGTCTGCAACATGAGAAGTTGCACCCCGAAAACGGGTCAGCACACGGAATATGCTCGCAATGTAACACATAGAGAGTAATGGAATGAAACAGCTATACTATATGCATATATGACTGGTGGAAAGCTCTATGGTTACAGTTTTGCGTAAAGCCAGTTTTTCCCTACTACAAAGGAATAAATTTATTTAACTATCATGGTGGTTGTGAAACATTGAGAATGGTTGACAGCATTCTCAATCACAATTAAAATAATTAAAACCCAGCAACATTAGTTAGAAGTAACATGTTGAGATTCACAATGATATTCAAGTACTAGATACTCAAGTTGTCCATAACCGGGGACACGGCTAATCATGATTAGTTTGTACACTCTGCAGAGGTTTGCGCACTTTTCCCCACAAGACTCGATCGCCTCCGTTTGGTTTCTCGCACTACATGGTGTTTGAGAAGACGGATGACCGAGACACAGTCTTTTAGAAGCGCTAGCACCTTACGTGTGGGCAGACCGGTACACCTACTTTCCCCTACATCTGCTAGTCTACCCATAAGAGTTCGCACAACTTAGTCAACTATGCCAGAGCCCATAATGGCTTGTGGCTGCACACGGATGTTTCTAGTTTGAAAGATCTTATGATCCCTTTGAGCCTGGGTGGCGGTCCGGAAAAAAACAGGCAAGTCCTGATAGACATCAGGTGCCTCAATCAACCCAGATGTGTGTTAGGTTGCCACCTTAGATAAACCATTAATTAACAATCTCACATCTATCATGGATATCACTCACCCAATCCACATCTACTAGCATAGCATGGCATAATAAGCAAACATAGAAGTAACTCCCAAAGGTTTCATAATAATACAGGTGATAGGTACTACCTCATCTACTTCCCATCCCACAGTTTAATTAGATCCTAATCATGCAATGTGTGAGGATTTATCTAATGCAATAAAACTAGGTTGTAGAAAAAGGTATGATCAAAGTGTTACTTGCCTTGCTGATGATCCGCGAGACCTAGGGTTTCGAAGTAACAAGCGGCGCAATCTGGGTGATCTATCGCAGACAAACAACCAGCATACAATAAGTACTCATCTAATGCATAGGTAAAACTCGAACAAGAGAACGAACCAGAAAGTTCAACTTAAGAACTCCGGTTGCAAAGAAAGAACGAACCGAACAAAGAAACGGAAAACAAAAGGCGGAAGAAAACAACTCAGTTCTAGCAAGTTGGAACTAGGTCAAATTTTACCGGGGCAAAAACTTGTTTAAGTTGATTAGACGGAACGGCGGTTTCGAAACGAAACTCCAGGCGCTTGAATCACCTGATTCCGATAAACGAGCGAGAAGAAAGACTAGAACGAAAATCGGATCTGAGATCGCGATCGCGGAATAAATCCGACGAAAAGAAAAGAAGAACGATTAAACGAACGGGCGTCGTTAACAGGGGAATAATCAGTGATCACGTTCGTGGAGACGAACGATCCGAAAGAGGAACGAAAACTGATCTAGGGTTTTCGGAAAAGAAACCGAAAGAGAAACGGAAAACCGATCTAGAAACCGGAACGGTTTAGAAAAGAACCGGAAAGAAAACGAATCGGAAGAGAAGAAAAGAATCGGAACGGTTTATAAGAAAAACCGAACCGAGGGGAGAAAAGAGAGGCGCGGCTACCTCGACGAGGTTCCGGCGAGGGGCTCCGGCGAACGGCGGCGTTGGGCGGCGGCGGCCATGCACAAGGGCGGCGGCGTGGGTGAGGGGCGGCGGCGGAGGTCAGGGGCGGGGGGTGGGGCGCGGCTTGGGGAGGCGCGGGGTGGTGTGGGGCTTGGGGTTTGATTTGATGTTTTGGAGGGGGGTGTGGGGGTATTTATATAGGTGAGGGGAGAGGAGACTTGGGGTAGGGGACAAGAAATAGAATAGGAATAGGAAAACAAAACAAGGAAAAAGGGAGGGGCTAAAGTCCTACTAGGACTCGGCCTGGGGCAAGGGAGGGGCGGCCGGCTCCTGGAGTCCCGCTGGGACTCGGCGAGCGAGGCTCCTGGCGCTAGCGCACAGGGAGCTGGGGCGGCGGCTGGCCTGGGCCTTGGCCCGGCTGGCCTGGCGCTGGAATTTTTTTTTCGGTTTCGTGCGCAGAAAACAAAAGAAAAAGAAAACTAAACGGGCTCCAAAAATTCTAAAGTAAATTTTCCCCGACTCCTAAAAATGAGTCGAACAAAATGAACTTTACTCCGGACCTAGAATGCAATATTTGAAAACGCGCATTTTTCCCTATCCAAATAAAATGCAAACAAAACTCCGGCAAACAAAATTTGACTTATTTATTAAATCTTCATTTTTACTAACTTTGGGAAAGTCATATTATTCCCTCTCTCATTTTTTTTGATATTGGAAAAATAATTGAAGATGAAATAAATAAATCAAATGATCCTCTTTTCAAATTCGAGAAAACTCTCAAATATGAAAACAACGAAATCTCCAACTCTCTCCGAAGGTCCTTGAGTTGTGTGAAATTTCTAGGATCGACCAAAATGCAAGAAAATATGATATGCATGATGATCTAGTGTATAACATTCCAAATTGCAAATTTGGGATGTTACAAACCTACCCCCCGTTAAGATGAATCTCGCCCTCGAGATTCGGGTTGGCTAGAAAATAGGTGAGGGTGGTCTTGAGCAAATCTTCTTCTCTTTCCCGGGTGGCTTCATCCTCTGAGTGGTGGTTCCACTGAACTTTGCAAAACTTGATAACCTTACTGCGAGTAACTCTGCTGGCATAATCGAGAATCTTGACTGGCTTCTCCTCATACGTTAAGTCGTCCTTCAACTGAATCGCTTCGAGTGGCACGGTATCTCTTAGCGGTACCTCCGCCATCTCGGCATAACATTTCTTCAGCTGAGAAACATGGAATACATCATGAACTCCTGACAGTCCCTCTGGTAATTCCAACTTATAAGCGACTTCTCCCATACGTTGCAAGATCTTGTACGGTCCAACGAAACGCGGTGCTAACTTTCCCTTAACTCCAAAGCGCTTAACTCCTCGAAGTGGGGATACTCGGAGATAAACTCTGTCTCCGGTTTCGTAAACTGTCTCCTTGCGTTTAGAATCTGCGTAGCTCTTCTGCCTGGACTGGGCTACCTTGAGCCTATCGCGAATCAACTTAACTTTCTGTTCAGACTCCTTAATCAAATCTGGTCCAAAGAATTGACGGTCTCCAACTTCGTCCCATGACAACGGTGTCCTGCACCTCCTTCCGTACAAAGCTTCGAAAGGTGCCATCTTCAAACTGGTCTGATAGCTATTATTGTAAGAAAACTCTGCATATGGCAAATTATCGTCCCAACTAGATCCATAATCTAGCGCACAAGCTCTCAGCATATCTTCCAAAATCTGATTGACTCTCTCCGTCTGTCCATCTGTCTGCGGGTGAAAAGCTGTGCTAAATTCTAGTCTGGTTCCTAAAGTTTCATGCAACTGATTCCAAAACTTTGAGGTAAATTGGGTTCCTCTATCTGATACGATACTCCTCGGAACTCCATGCAAACAAATGATCCTAGTCATGTATATCTTCGCCAACTTAGCACTGGTGTAAGTGGTCTTAACTGGAATAAAATGTGCTACCTTCGTCAAACGATCAACTACTACCCATATCGAGTCATATCCTGCTTTCGTCCTGGGTAGTCATGTGATAAAATCCATGCCTATCTTATTCCACTTCCATTCGGGTATTGGCAATGGTTGTAACAATCCTGCTGGCTTCTGATGCTCTGCCTTTACTCTCTGACATACGTCACAAACTGCTACATATGTTGCAATATCCTTCTTCATTCCGGTCCACCAGAATGTTTCCTTCAAATCCAAATACATCTTGGTATTCCATGGGTGAATCGAATACGGTGAATCATGTGCCTCTTTCAAAATCAACTTCCTGATCTCCGGGTCATTTGGCACATAAACACGGTCCTCAAACCATAGGGTATCGTGCTCATCCTCATGAAATCCCTTTGCTTTTCCTTTGCTCATTCTATCTTTTATAGCGGCAATTTGTTTGTCCTTTTTCTGAGCTTCTCTGATTTTATCCATCAATGTTGACTGAATCTCCAATGCTGCTACATAGCCTCTCGGAACTATTTCCAAACATAGCTCACGAAGGTTTTCTGCTAACTCCTTGGGTATTTTCCCCGTCATTAGAGTATTGACATGGCTCTTGCGGCTTAATGCGTCAGCTACTACATTAGCTTTTCCGGGATGATAATGCAATCTCATGTCATAATCCTTGATGAGCTCCAACCATCTCCTTTGTCTGAGGTTCAACTCCTTCTGCGTGAAAATGTACTTCAAACTCTTGTGATCCATGTACACCTCACAATGATTTCCAATGAGGAAATGTCTCCACGTTTTCAATGCATGCACTACGGCTGCTAACTCCAAATCATGCGTGGCATAATTCAACTCATGAGGCTTCAGTTGCCGTGAAGCATACGAAACAACTCTTCCTTCCTGCATAAGCACTGCTCCAAGTCCTCGACGTGAAGCGTCGCAATACACCTCATAATCCTTGGTCTAATCTGGCAAAATCAATACTGGTGAAGTAACCAAGCGTTTCTTCAACTCCTGGAAACTAGTCTCACACTCCTCAGTCCATTTGAACTTAGTATCCTTCTTCAACAATTCAGTCATAGGCTTTGCAATCTTTGAAAAGTTCTCAATGAATCTCCGGTAGTATCCTGCGAGTCCAAGAAAACTCTGGATCTCTCCAACTGTCGTTGGTGCTTCCCATTCGGTTACGGTCTCAACCTTAATGGGGTCAACTGCTATACCTTCTCCAGATATAACGTGTCCGAGGAATCCAACTTCCTTCAACCAAAACTCACATTTGCTGAATTTGGCGTATAACTGATGTTCCCTTAGTTTCTCCAAAACCAAACGCAAATGTTCCTTATGCTCCTCTTCATTCTTTGAATAAACCAGGATGTCATCAATGAACACTACGACGAACTTATCCAAAAATTCCATAAATACTTTGTTCATCAGGTTCATAAAATAGGCGGGTGCGTTAGTCAATCCAAATGACATAACGGTATACTCATACAGTCCATATCTTGTGGTGAATGTTGTCTTAGGTATGTCCTGCTCTCGAATCTTCAATTGATGGTACCCTGATCACAAATCGATCTTGGAAAACACTTTAGCTCCTTGCAATCGATCAAACAGATCGTTGATCATTGGCAATGGGTACTTATTCTTGATGGTTACTTCATTCAATCCCCGATAATCTACAACCATCCTTAATGATCCATCCTTCTTTTCCACTAGAAGTACGGGTGATCCCCAAGGCGAAGAACTTGGGCGAATGTAACCTTTATCCAATAACTCCTTAATCTGATTCTTAATTTCCACCAAATCCTTTGCTGGCATCCGGTACAGTCACTTCGATATTGGGCCTGTACCTGGCAATAACTCAATCAAAAACTCAATGTCTCTATCCGGTGGCATGCCTGGCAATTCCTCAGGAAATACATCAGGAAAATCCTTCACCACTGGTACTTCCTCTTGCACAACTCCTGTTAGGCAGTTTACTTGTGTCATGTTTGGCACATGCCGGGATACATACTTGATCCTTCTTCCTTCTGGTTTGGTAAGCAAAATTGACTTACTAGCACACTCAATATTCCCTTTATACTTTGATAACCAATCCATGCCTAATATCACATCCAATCCTTGGGACTCCAGAATAATTAAATCCGTTGGGAAAACATGCCTTCCTATACTTAATGGGACTTGGAAACATCCTTGTCTGGCCATGTACTCTGCTCCTGGCGAGCTTACTAGCATAGGCGTCCTAAGAGCTTGGGTTGGAGGCATCTGAGGGTTTAGAAAAGACGAGAATTAAGAATAGAGTGAGGTCTAAAGGGAAAACACTACCCCAATGCACATGAGCAAATGCACACAAAATCACTTCATTCAATCAAACAAGGGCTTACAATCGGTCTAAAACTATCGCAAAAGTGCTCGTGCTATAATGATTACATGGGGGAATACTACTACTATCTGGTGGTCATCTAGAAATTTGAACCGGTGGAAGACTCCATGATATCTGCTCCAGCTTCATCTTCAAAGTCGGGTTCACTTGGATCCGAATCGGTGTCGTCGATGATGATGTAGTTGTCCGGACATGCGACGTACTCGTCTTCCTCCGTGGATGCTAACTTCCTCTTGAGTTCTTCAATCTCCTTCTTAAGATCGCCATAGTGCCTTACTAGAGCTACGATCTCGTCCATGTAGTCCTTGCGTGTAGACTTCAGTTCTCCTTCGAGCTCGATGATCCTTGCCTTTGCATTCTTCAACTCTATCATATCATTGCACATCTGGTTATCGTGGCGTCGAATGTGCTGGTTTAACTCCTAGATGAAAGATGCAATGGATCTATCCTTCTTGGTGCTGACTAACTCCCATTGTTCATCTCGGCGT
Organism: Triticum aestivum; assembly: GCF_018294505.1. Lineage (NCBI taxonomy): Eukaryota > Viridiplantae > Streptophyta > Magnoliopsida > Poales > Poaceae > Triticum > Triticum aestivum. The sequence continues at coordinate 380,140,474 of NC_057809.1, read as the reverse complement.
CCGCAAATCTGGTAGATAGTGTCCTTAAGGTCTTCTTGATAAACTTCTCCAATGCGTCCTATGGTGATATGAGCTGCCATGCTCCTTCCCAGACTCCAGGTTGGTGCATTGAAAACACTATCTATGGGCTTCGTGGTTGGTGCGAATGTCCTTCCCGAAACGTGAGCTTGAATCTTCCAGCCCTCCTCTTCAGGCAGAGTGGCGTTGAAGGTCCCCGTGAAGCTTGGTAATCCAATGTTCAGGTACTTGGTGACTTCCTTCAGGTGAAATCCAAATGGTGTGCCTTCATCCAGTTGAGCGTACTTAATCTTCGCGTTCGTCACCCTAATAGGGTAGAAAAGATGAGGAGTTAGAAAATGAGAAGAGGATGGTGATCTATGGCTTTAACTTAGTGGTCGTGTCCTACAGTCAGCGTGTGCTCTGATACCATTCTCTGTGGCGACCCGACCCGAATGGATCAAGTGCTCTGTGCTCAGGTGTCATCCCTGGATCAGTAATGCTGACACCACACAGTACATCAAAGGATTTATAGCAGAGTGGCAATCACACACTTATTACATCGTTGTCTCAAAGAGAACTTATTACAATAAATATGGCTTAAGGCCATCTAGTGTCGATAACAGCGGAAGACTTGGAAGATAAATGGGTCCATCAACTCCAACGGCATCACTGAGTATAGAGCCACAACCTAAAAGTGTTGGGTTTCGTAGTAATTTCAAAAAAATTCCTACGCGCACACAGGATCATGTGATGCATAGCAACGAGAGGAGAGTGTTGTCTACGTACCCAACGCAGACCGACTGCGGAAGCGATGACACGACATAGAGGAAGTAGTCGTACGTCTTCACGATCCAACCGATCAAGCACCGAAACTACGGCACCTCCGAGTTCGAGCACACGTTCAGTTCGATGACGATCCCCGGACTCTGATCCAGCAAAGTGTCGGGGAAGAGTTTCGTCAGCACGACGGCGTGGTGACGATCTTGATGAACTACAGCAGCAGGGCTTCGCCTAAACTCCGCTACAGTATTATCGAGGAATATGGTGGCAGGGGGCACCGCACACGGCTAAGGAATCGATCACGTGGATCAACTTGTGTCAACTTGTGTGTTTAGAGGTGCCCCTGCCTCCGTATATAAAGGAGGAGAGGAGGGGAGGCTGGCCGGCCAAGAGGGGGAGGCGCAGGAGAGTCCTACTCCCACTGGGAGTAGGATTCCCCCTCCAATCCTAGTCCAACTAGGATTCCTCGGAGGGGAAAAGAGGAGGAGGGGGCCGGCCACCTCTCCTAGTCCTAATAGGACTAGGGGAAGGGGGGGCGCGCAGCCCATCTAGGGCAGCCCCTTCTCTTTTCCACTAAGGCCCACTATGGCCCAACTAGCTCCCGGGGGGTTCCGGTAACCCTCCCGGTACTCCGGAAAATACCCGAATCACTCGGAACCTTTCCGAACTCCGAATATAGTGGTCCAATATATCGATCTTTACGTCTCGACCATTTCGAGACTCCTCGTCATGTCCCCGATCTCATCCGGGACTCCGAACTCCTTCGGTACATCAAAACTCATAAACTCATAATATAACTGTCATCGAAACCTTAAGCGTGCGGACCCTACGGGTTCGAGAACAATGTAGACATGACCAAGACACGTTTCCGGTCAATAACCAATAGCGGGACCTGGATGCCCATATTGGCTCCTACATATTCTACGAAGATCTTTATCGGTCAGACCGCATAATAACATACGTTGTTCCCTTTGTCATCGGTATGTTACTTGCCCGAGATTCGATCGTCGGTATCCAATACCTAGTTCAATCTCGTTACCGGCAAGTCTCTTTACTCGTTCCGTAATACATCATCTCACAACTAACATATTAGTTGCAGTGCTTGCAAGGCTTATGTGATGTGCATTACCGAGAGGGCCCAGACATACCTCTCCGACAATCGGAGTGACAAATCCTAATCTCGAAATACGCCAACCCAACATCTACCTTTGGAGACACCTGTAATGCTCCTTTATAATCACCCAGTTACGTTGTGACGTTTGGTAGCACCCAAAGTGTTCCTCCGGCAAACGGGAGTTGCATAATCTCATAGTCATAGGAACATGTATAAGTCATGAAGAAAGCAATAGCAACATACTAAACGATCAGGTGCTAAGCTAATGGAATGGATCATGTCAATCAGATCATTCAACTAATGATGTGACCTCGTTAATCAAATAACAACTCATTGTTCATGGTCAGGAAACATAACCATCTTTGATTAACGAGCTAGTCAAGTAGAGGCATACTAGTGACACTCTGTTTGTCTATATATTCACACATGTATTATGTTTCCGGTTAATACAATTCTAGCATGAATAATAAACATTTATCATGATATAAGGAAATAAATAATAACTTTATTATTGCCTCTAGGGCATATTTCCTTCAGTCTCCCACTTGCACTAGAGTCAATAATCTAGTTCACATCGCCATGTGATTTAACAGCAATAGTTCACATCACCATGTGATTAACACCCATAGTTCACATCGCTATGTGACCAACACCCAAAGGGTTTACTAGATTCAGTAATCTAGTTCACATCGCTATGTGATTAACACCCAAGGAGTACTAAGGTGTGATCATGTTTTGCTTGTGAGAGAATCTTAGTCAACGGGTATGTCATATACAGATCCGTAAGTATTTTGCGAATTCTATGTCTACAATGCTCTGCACGGAGCTACTCTAGCTAATTGCTCCCACTTTCAATATGTATCTAGATCAAGACTTAGAGTCATCTAGATTAGTTTCAAACTTGCATCGGCGTAACCTTTTACGACGAACCTTTTTCCATAATCGAGAAACATATCCTTATTCCACTAAGGACAATTTTGACCGCTCTCCAGTGATCTACTCCTAGATCACTATTGTACTCCCTTGCCAAACTCAGTGGTATGGCATACAATAGATCTGGTATACAGCATGGCATACTTTATAGAACCTATGACTGAGGCATAGGGAATGACTTTCATTCTCTTTCTATTTTCTGCCGTGGTCGGGCTTTGAGTCTTACTCAACTTAACACCTTGCAACACAGGCAAGAACTCCTTCTTTGACTGTTCCATTTTGAACTATTTCAAAAATTTATCAAGGTATGTATTCATTGAAAAAATCGTATCAAGCATCTTCATCTATCTATATAGATCTTGATGCTCAATGTGTAAGCAGCTTCACCAAGGTCTTTCTTTGAAAAACTTTTATTCAAGTATCCTTTCATGCTTTGCAGAATAATTCTACATTATTTCCGATCAACAATATGTCATTCACATATACTTATCAGAAATGTTGTAGTGCTCCCACTCACTTTCTTGTAAATACAGGCTTCACTGTAAGTCTGTACAATAACTATATGCTTTGATCAACTTATCAAAGCGTATATTCCAACTCCGAGATTCTTGCACCAGTCCATAAATGGATCGCTGGAGCTTGCACACTTTGTTAGCTCCCTTTGGATCGACAAAACCTTCCGGTTGCATCATATACAACTCTTCTTCCAGAAATCCATTCAGGAATGCAGTTTTGACATCCATCTGGCAAATTTCATAATCATAAAATGCGGCAATTGCTAACATGATTCGGACAGACTTTTAAGCATCGATACGAGTAAGAAAATCTCATCGTATTCAATACCTTGAACTTTGTCAAAAACCTTTTTCGACAAGTCTAGCTTTGTAGATAGTAACACTACTATCAACGTCCGTCTTCCTCTTGAAGATCCATTTATTCTTAATGACTCACCGATCATCGGGCAAGTCAATCAAAGTCTACACTTTGTTCTCATACATGGATCATATCTCAGATTTCATGGCCTCAAGCCATTTCGTGGAATCTGGGCTCATCATTGCTTCCTCATAGTTCGTAGGTTCATCATGGTCTAGTAACATGACTTCCAGAACATGATTACCGTACCACTCTGGTGCGGATCTTACTCTGGAAGACCTACGAGGTTTGGTAGTAACTTGATCTGAAGTTTGATGATCATCATCATTAACTTCCTCACTTATTGGTGTAGGAATCACTGGAACTGATTTCTGTGATGAACTACTTTCCAATAAGGGAGAAGGTATAATTACCTCATCAAGTTCTACTCTCCTCCCACTCACTTCTTTCGAGAGAAACTCCTTCTCTGGAAAGGATCCATTTTAGCAACGAATGTCTTGCCTTCGGATCTGTGATAGAAGGTGTACCCAACAATTTCCTTTGGGTATGAAGACGCACTTCTCCGATTTGGGTTCGAGCTTATCAGGATGAAACCTTTTTCACATAAGCATCGCAGCCCCAAACTTTAAGAAACAACAGGTTAGGTTTACTGCTAAACCATAGTTCATACAGTGTCGTCTCAACCGATTTAGATGGTGCCCTATTTTAAAACGTGAATGCAGCTGTCTCTAATGCATAACCCCAAAACGATAGTGGTAAAGAGATATCATAGATCGCACCATATCAAATAAAGTGCGGTTACGACGTTCGGACACACCATAACGATGTGGTGTTCCAGGTGGCGTGAGCTGTGAAACTATTCCACATTGTTTTAATTGAAGACCAAACTCGTAACTCAAATATTTGTCTCCGCGATCAGATCGCAGAAACTTTATTTTCTTGTTACGATGATTTTTCCACTTCACTCTGAAATTCTTTGAACCTTTCACCTATTTCAGACTTATGTTTCATCAAGTAGATATACCCATATCTGCTCAAATCATCTTGTGAAGGTCAGAAAACAACGATGCTTGCCACGAGCAACAGCACTCATTGGATCGCATACATCGGTATGTATTATTTCCAACAAGTCAGTAACTCGTTCCATTGTTCCGAAGAACGGAGTTTTAGTCATCTTGCCCAAAAGGCACGGTTCGCAAGCATCAAATGATTCATAACCAAGTGATTTCCGAAAATCCATCTTTATGGAGTTTCTTCATGCGCTTTACACCGATATGACCCAAACGGCAGTGCCACAAATAAGTTGCACTATCATTATTAACTTTGCATCTTTTGGCATCAATATTATGAATATGTGTATCACTACGATCGAGATCCAATGAACCATTTTCATTGGGTGTGTAACCATATAAGGTTTTATTCATGTAAATAGAACAACAGTTTATTCTCTTACTTAAATGAATAACCGT
>NC_057809.1:380115993-380132686 GCF_018294505.1 Triticum aestivum | reverse complement strand
GAAGCACCGTCATGATCACCATCGTCACCGGCGCGACACCTTGATCTCCATCGTAGCATCGTTATCGTCTCGCCAATCTTATGCTTCCACGACTATCACTACCGTAGTAATAAAGTAAAGCATTACATCGCGATCGCATTGCATACAATAAAGCGACAACCATATGGCTCCTGCCAGTTGCCGATAACTCGGTTACAAAACATGATCATCTCATACAATAAAATTCAGCATCATGCTTTGACCATATCACATCACAACATGCCCTGCAAAAACAAGTTAGACGTCCTCTACTTTGTTGTTGCATGTTTTACGTGGCTGCTACGGGCTTAAGTAAGAACCAATCTCACCTACGCATCAAAACCACAACGATAGTTTGTCAAATAGACTCCGTTTTAACCTTCGCAAGGACCGGGCGTAGCCATACTTGGTTCAACTAAAGTTGGAGAGGCAGTCGCCCGCAAGCCATCTCTGTGCAAAGCACGTCGAGGGAACCGGTCTCGCGTAAGCGTACGCGTAAGGTTGGTCCGGGTCGTCTCGTCCAACAATACCGCCGAACCAAAGTATGACATGCTGGTAGGCAGTATGACTTGTATCGACCACAACTTACTTGTGTTCTACTCGTGCATATAACATCAACATCAATAACCTAGGCTCGGATGCCACTGTTGGGTTTCGTAGTAATTTCAAAAAAAAATTCCTACGCGCACACAGGATCATGTGATGCATAGCAACGAGGGGAGAGTGTTGTCTACGTACCCAACGCAGACCGACTGCGGAAGCGATGACACGACGTAGAGGAAGTAGTCGTACGTCTTCACGATCCAACCGATCAAGCACCGAAACTACGGCACCTCCGAGTTCGAGCACACGTTCAGCTCGATGACGATCCCCGGACTCCGATCCAGCAAAGTGTCGGGGAAGAGTTCCGTCAGCACGACGGCGTGGTGACGATCTTGATGAACTACAGCAGCAGGGCTTCGCCTAAACTTCGCTACAGTATTATCGAGGTATATGGTGGCAGGGGGCACCGCACACGGCTAAGAAATAGATCACGTGGATCAACTTGTGTCTATGGGGTGCCCCTTGCCCCTGTATATAAAGGATGGAGGAGGAGGAGGCCGGCCAAGGCAAAGGTGCGGCCAGGATAGGGAGTCCTACTAGGACTCCAAGTCCTAGTAGGAGTCCACCAAGAGGGGAGGAAGGAAGAAGGAATAGGAGGAGAAGGAGAGGTGGCCGGCCCCCTTTTCCCTAGTCCAATTCGGACTAGAGGGGAGGGGGGGCGCAGCCTTTTTCTCCTCTTCCCACTAAAGCCCATCAAGGCCCAATACTCTTCCCCGTATTCCCGTAACCCCCCGGTACTCCGGAAAATACCCGAATCACTCGGAACCTTTCCGAACTCCGAATATAGTCGTCCAATATATCGATCTTTACGTCTCGACCATTTCGAGACTCCTCGTCATGTCCCCGATCTCATCCGGGACTCCGAACTCCTTCGGTACATCAAAACTCATAAACTCATAATATAACTGTCATCGAAACCTTAAGCGTGCGGACCCTACGGGTTCGAGAACAATGTAGACATGACCAAGACACGTTTCCGGTCAATAACCAATAGCGGGACCTGGATGCCCATATTGGCTCCTACATATTCTACGAAGATCTTTATCGGTCAGACCGCATAACAACATACGTTGTTCCCTTTGTCATCGGTATGTTACTTGCCCGAGATTCGATCGTCGGTATCCAATACCTAGTTCAATCTCGTTACCGGCAAGTCTCTTTACTCGTTCCGTAATACATCATCTCACAACTAACATATTAGTTGCAGTGCTTGCAAGGCTTATGTGATGTGCATTACCGAGAGGGCCCAGAGATACCTCTCCGACAATCGGAGTGACAAATCCTAATCTCGAAATACGCCAACCCAACATCTACCTTTGGAGACACCTGTAATGCTCCTTTATAATCACCCAGTTACGTTGTGACGTTTGGTAGCACCCAAAGTGTTCCTCCGGCAAACGGGAGTTGCATCATCTCATAGTCATAGGAACATGTATAAGTCATGAAGAAAGCAATAGCAACATACTAAACGATCAGGTGCTAAGCTAATGGAATGGATCATGTCAATCAGATCATTCAACTAATGATGTGACCTCATTAATCAAATAACAACTCATTGTTCATGGTCAGGAAACATAACCATCTTTGATTAACGAGCTAGTCAAGTAGAGGCATACTAGTGACACTCTGTTTGTCTATGTATTCACACATGTATTATGTTTCCGGTTAATACAATTCTAGCATGAATAATAAACATTTATCATGATATAAGGAAATAAATAATAACTTTATTATTGCCTCTAGGGCATATTTCCTTCAAAAAGCACCTTACTCGTCGTCTGAAAAGTCTGCAACATGAGAAGTTGCAGCCCGAAAACGGGTCAGCACATGGAATATGCTGGCAATGTAACACATAGAGAGTAATGGAATGAAACAGCTATACTATATGCATATATGGCTGGTGGAAAGCTCTATGGTTACAGTTTTGCGTAAAGCCAGTTTTTCCCTACTGCAAAGGAATAAATTTATTTAACTATCATGGTGGTTGTGAAACATTGAGAATGGTTGACAGCATTCTCAATCCTAATTAAAATAAATAAAACCCAGCAACATTAGTTAGAAGTAACATGTTGAGATTCACAATGATATTCAAGTACTAGATACTCAAGTTGTCCATAACCGGGGACACAACTAATCATGATTAGTTTGTACACTCTGCAGAGGTTTGCACACTTTTCCCCACAAGACTCGATCGCCTCCGTTTGGTTTCTCGCACTACATGGTGTTTGAGAAGACGGATGACCGAGACACAGTCTTTCAGAAGCGCTAGCACCTTACGTGTGGGTAGACCAGTACACCTACTTTCCCCTACATCTGCTAGTCTACCCGTAAGAGTTCGCACAACTTAGTCAACTATGCCAGAGCCCATAATGGCTTGTGGCTGCACACGGAAGTTTCTAGTTTGAAAGATCTTATGATCCCTTTGAGCCTGGGTGGCGGTCCGAAAAAAAACAGGCAAGTCCTGACAGACATCAGGTGCCTCAATCCACCCAGATGTGTGTTAGGTTTCCACCTTAGATAAACCATTAATTAACAATCTCACATCTGTCATGGATATCACTCACCCAATCCACGTCTACTAGCATAGCATGGCATAATAAGCAAACGTAGAAGTAACTCCCAAAGGTTTCATAATAATACAGGTGATAGGTACTACCTCATCTACTTTCCATCCCACAGTTTAATTAGATCCTAATCATGCAATGTGTGAGGATTTATCTAATGCAATAAAACTGGGTTGTAGAAAAAGGTATGATCAAAGTGTTACTTGTCTTGCTGATGATCCGCGAGACCTAGGGTTTCGAAGTAACAAGCGGCGCAATCCGGGTGATCTATCGCAAACAAACAACAAGCATACAATAAGTACTCATCTAATGCACAGGTAAAACTCGAACAAGAGAACGAACCAGAAAGTTCAACTTAAGAACTCCGGTTGCAAAGAAAGAACGAACCGAACAAAGAAACGGAAAACAAAAGGCGGAAGAAAACAACTCGGTTCTAGCAAGTTGGAACTAGGTCAAATTTTACCGGGGCAAAAACTTGTTTAAGTTGATTAGACGGAACGGCGGTTTCGAAACGAAACTCCAGGCGCTTGAATCACCTGATTTCGATAAACGAGCGAGAAGAAAGACTAGAACGAAAATCGGATCTGAGATCGCGATCGCGGAATAAATCCGACGAAAAGAAAAGAAGAACGATTAAACGAACGAGCGTCGTTAACAGGGGAATAATCGGTGATCACGTTCGTGGAGACGAACGGTCCGAAAGAGGAACGAAAACCGATCTAGGGTTTTCGGAAAAGAAACCGAAAGAGAAACGGAAAACCGATCTAGAAACCGGAACGGTTTAGAAAAGAACCGGAAAGAAAACGAATCGGAAGAGAAGAAAAGAATCGGAATGGTTTATAAGAAAAACCGAACCGAGGGGAGAAAAGAGAGGCGCGGCTACCTCGACGAGGTTCCGGCGAGGGGCTCCGGCGAACGGTGGCGTTGGGCGGCGGCGACCATGCACAAGGGCGGCGGCGTGGGTGAGGGGCGGCGGCGGCGGTAAGGGGCGCGGGGTGGGGCGCGGCTTGGGGAGGCGCGGGGTGGTGTGGGGCTTGGGGTTTGATTTGATGTTTTGGAGGGGGGGTGTGGGGGTATTTATATAGGTGAGGAAAGAGGAGACTTGGGGTAGGGGACAAGAAATAGAGTAGGAATAGGAAACAAAACAAGGAAAAAGGGAGGGGCTAAAGTCCTACTAGGACTCGGCCTGGCGCAAGGGAGGGGCGGCCAGCTCCTGGAGTCCCGCTGGAACTCGGCGAGCGAGGCTCCTTGCGCTAGCGCACAGGGAGCTGGGGCGGCGGCTGGCCTGGGCCTTGGCCCGGCTGGCCTGGCGCTGGAAGTTTTTTTCGGTTTCACTCGCGGAAAACAAAAGAAAAAGAAAACTAAACGGGCTCCAAAAATTCTAAAGTAAATTTTCCCCGACTCCTAAAAATGAGTCGAACAAAATGAACTTTACTCCGGACCTAGAATGCAATTTTTGAAAACGCGCATTTTTCCCTATCCAAATAAAATGCAAACAAAACTCTGGCAAACAAAATTTGACTTATTTATTAAATATTCATTTTTCCTAACTTTGGGAAAGTCATATTATTCACTCTCTCATTTTTTTTGATATTGGAAAAATAATTGAAGATGAAATAAATAAATCAAATGATCCTCTTTTCAAATTCGAGAAAACTCTCAAATATGAAAATAATGAAATCTCCAACTCTCTCCGAAGGTCCTTGAGTTGCATGAAATTTCTAGGATCGACCAAAATGCAAGAAAATATGATATGCATGATGATCTAGTGTATAACATTCCAAATTGCAAATTTGGGATGTTACATAATCTGCATAACTTATTTTTTTTATGACCTCACTACTATAGTTTATAAGGATGTGTCATGTAACACCAGGGGAGGCGTTTTGGCTCCTGGGAGCATTTGCTTCTGAATGAACAGTAAATAAAAAAAGTGGTAAAACATTTTCAAAAAATTCTGATTTTTTTGTGGATGTTCATGGTAGTGTCGCAAGCATGCTTGACAATTTTCTTGTGAAACGGAGCATTAATGTTTCGTTGGTGAAAAAACAAATTTGAGGTGACATTTTGGGATAACATTTGGTGTTCAATTTATTTTTGTTTTTGTTTTGCACAGGCATGTTTAACCTTTTTTGCCTAAAACTTTGCAGGTAGCATTTGGATATGACTATGAATACTTAAAAAATTTGTTGTGATTTTCTCATATTTCAAAAGTCATTTTTTGCGCGAAGGAGTACCTGCTCCCAGGAGCCAAATTGGATTTCGGTGTAACACCATTTATTTTGGTCATTTTTTTAGGGGTATCACCAAGCTTTATTACTCAATTCCACATGGAGTGACATTACAATCGGATAATGGGGTTGCATTAACCAAATATGTCTCCCGTGATCTAAAGAATTGAAAAACTTGGCTAACCTATCGGCGTCGCGATTAACCGCTCAGCCATCAAAAATAAACTTGCAACTAAACAAAAGAGCCCTATTATTTATCTCTGAGATGATGGCCCCACATACACCATTAGAGCCACTCTATATCTCGCTCACAATCTGCTTCGAGTCCCAAGCTACCACTAAGCTTTGTATCATCAAGTCATCTGCTAAGAAGAGTGCCTCACGGCATGCAATTTGCTTCCATAGTTGCAGCATCGCTCACTTCATCAATTACCAAAGAAGAACTTCCAATATAGTAGTGTATTATACACTACTATATTAACTATGGGCAGAGCAACTTGGGGACCATACATGGCAATGGGCCGGTCTCCCAAAATTGCAAAAGATTAAGAACAGGGTATATACAGCCCATATAAGATAAAATCAACTAGCTGTTTGGTCTGGCCCAGTTCGGGTGGCTGGCTGCGTGCTAAAATGTGGGGAAAGAAGTTCATTTTTCACCCTCAAATGTGACATGAGGGACAAATACCCCCCTGAACTCAAATTTGGTACAATTTCAACTCTCAAATCCTTAATACCGGGTAAATCTTCCCCTTAAATGGTTTTGCTGATGACTTATCAGATTTTAGGCGGTTTTGACTCTTTTGATGTGGCAGCGAACTAGTTTTCTTGTTCATCCTCGCTCCATTCTTTTTTCTTCAATTTGCAATTGATGTCTAACTAGACGATGGTGGCGAGGGCGCCGCCATAGAGGTTGCTGCCATCCAAATCCTCAACGTTAGCTTTCTTCCTCGTTCATGGTTTGCCTCTTCCTCCAAATCCCCGGTCGTAAGTGCTGAGTGCACCTCACTCCTCATCCACGGCAAAAAACGTGTCTCCACTGTCTGGGGATGCCGCGACAGGGCCCTTCCAGCCAACGAGCATGCCGAGCAGCATGTCCTCCCGCTGGCTGGCCATGAGGTCAAACACGGCACCCTCCTGCTATCGCATAGCTTGACCAGGGCACTAGGCAGACCTTCCCGCATAAGCAGAGGACCAGTTGAACCGCCCGTCCCGCATCGACGACCTGTGACAGCGTCCACTATCGCCCCGGAGCGCACGCTTACAAGCTCGTAGCCAGCGCCCACACAGGCCGCGACGCACACATGGTTGTGCGCCGCGCCTGTCGCGAGGACGAGCCGCCCCGCCGCGGCCACAGACTGGAGCGGCAGTCAGCGGGAGAGGAGCTACGAGTGGCGGAGCGCCGGGGGCGGCGACGGCATCGTCGGCGTCGGCAGCCCGCCCCACCGTGCGGCGATCCGGTCGCAGGCCAGGAAGGACGCGCCATAGTCGCCGGCGCCCTCGAGGAGTGCGTAGAGCGAGAGGAACTGTAGGAACGGCGTCACGTACAGGAGGAGGCGCTACGGGCAGCAGACGGCGTGCATCAGGAACAGGCGAGCTTTACACTGTATGCGCACCCAAATCCATGCCATGCACACGATCTTGGCTCAAAACCGTCTAAAATCAAAGCAAAACCACTTAAGGGGAAGATTTACCCGGTATTAAGGATTTGAGGGTTGAAATTGTACCAAATTTGAGTTCAGAGGGATATTTGTCCCTCAGGTCACATTTGAGCGTGAAAAATGAACTTCTTTCAAATGTGGGCCATGACATGCGTGGGGCTCTAGTGGGTGTGATCTGCACACCCGCAATCTCACTCAACTGATGCATACCTGTAATTGTTATGAGCATGAAAAAGTTATGGGTGTTTCTCAAAAGAAAAAAAAACTGATGCATATGGACCGGGTTGTTGTGCTTGAACTTTTTCTTTGCTTCCCCCATTCGTCAAATCTACATTGGTCCTGGTCAAAATAATAATAATAATCCTATGATGGTCTCCTTGTAGAAAAAAAATCCGTCAGTCTAATTGTCAAAAAACCATTTGTATAGTTTTCTTTCTCTTGGCCCCTCCTTGGTTCATTGTCATGCTCCGCCACTGGACACGATTGTAACCCTGTAGAGACGAGTTCTAAATTATAACTAAAATGTTTTTTAACACAGTACATACGCAAGCATTCATACATACTTGTATACACTCATCCCTATGAACACACACACGCACATCCTATCCCTATGAGTATCTTTGAGAGACTGAGCCGATATATCATCTTGAAATTTACAAAGTAGAGAATGTTGTAAGGATCCCATACAAGGCCAAATGACTAGACGTGCAAATTGTGGCTAGATATTGCCTTCTACTCTCTCCGTTCTTAAATATTTGTCTTTTTAGAGATTTCAAATGAACTATCACATACGGACGTATATAGGCATATTTTAGAATGTAGATTCACTTATTTTACTCTGTATGTAGTCACTTATTAAGATCTCTAAAAATACATATATTTAGGAACGAAGGAAGTAATCATTAAGGACTCTACGTAGGTCAAACGCTTCCTGAACCATCTATAACAATTTGCGCACTCCGCCAACTAGTAACCCTTCGTTCCATATTAGTTGTCACAGATTTAGTATATAAATCAACGACAAGTAAAATGGAGCGGAGGGAGTAATAATTACCTAGTAATTTAGAGACTCAGGTGACCTTGGAAACTCTGGTTTAAAATGAAAAGGACGTTGAGAGCTCTGGAAAATGTTTGTCCCAACCCGCAAGGTGCCGGGGAAACAACATGTGCAAAGACGCCTGCTGAAGCCAGGTCGGGGAATACTTTATAGATGCAACCAGGAGAGATCCTAAACGATTTGAATCTATCTATAACCCGAATGATTCGGCACTAAACAAACAAGGAACGTATCCAAACGAGTCCTGCCATGATTCCGAATGAAGAAAACTTTTGCAAGTTGTTGCGGCATGACAGCTCTCTCGAAGGGACAATCAATCCAAACTGTTGTCAATGATCTGCGTGCACGTAGTATCATTTTGGCAAATATTCTCCCTAATACTCCGAGATCTGTATATATACGAGAAGGATTTGTTGGGACGCAAATGGTGTCGACATTACATAAGGGGCGTGGCACGTTGCGGCTTTCGTCCCTGCCGCCTTGCCCGCGCTTTCCTCGGCAAGGAGATCATCGTACTGGTTGGATGGCTAATATACAATGCCATCATTGTGATCGTGTCAGGTGTGTGTTCCACCAAAGTTGATACGCATCCGGATTACATGGTGCGCGGCGCTAGGCTAGGCCTGCTGACCATACTAGCCGATGTGAGCTGTTAGTGGAGTAACTTTTGTACGTACTACTTTTGATCCATCTACCACTACCAGGAAAGGGAATCCGCTCATCACTAGCAACTGCATAATGCATACAGAGAATAAGGGCATCTCCAGCCGTTGGCCCAGGAGCGTCTAAAAGCGCCGTCTGGGGTGAGCCGGCGCAAAAAAATGGCCCTGGGGCAAGTCGGTCCCCAGCCGTCGGCCCCCAGGGCCGCCCTCAGGCGCGTATTAAAAAAAAAAAGAACCGTTCGACGAAGTTATGATAAAAACTAGTTAAATTTCGGTCAAACATGGCAAATTTCGGTAAAATTCGTGCATTTTCATTACATTAACCTAATCTAAAAAAGAAAAGGGCTGAAGTCGTCGCCGCCATCGTCGTCGTCGGCCTTCTCCTCCTTGACGCGGGCGCCCCTGCTGGACCCCTGCCCGGCGTCACCATGGCGGACTGGTGGCGGCGCGTCGTCGTCGTCGTTGCTGTCGCATAAGACGACGACCCCGTCTTCAACGCGGCCGCGTCGGCGCTCCTCGAAGCGGCGCAGGGCGGCGCGCTGGCGCTCCTTCTCCTTCTCCCGGCGCACCTTCTCCATCACAATGGAGTCCTGGCGCGCCCATTCTACGGCCGCGTCGTCGTCGTCGAACTCCGCCTCCACCGGCGCCAGCCCCGACTCTGTCTTCACCGGCGCCAGCCCCGGCTCCATCTTCGGCTTGACGAAGCGCGGAGGAGCCGACGAGGAGGGGGCGCGCCGGCCGCCCTCGTTGATGACGATGCCGACGCTGCGAGTGCGCCGACCGATTGGCGTCTCCGCCGCGGGCTCGGCCTTGACGCCGAGAAGTGCCGGAGAACCGAAGGAGTGGGAAGATGAGCGAGAGGAGGAAGACGAGGAGGAGGCGAACCTCCTTGGCGCCCATGCGCGTCGGTGTTGCGACGGGGCGGCCCCCGTCGCAGGATAGGTCAACGGTGGGTTGTTGCCGCCGTCGAGGTGCGTCAGCACGCCCTCCAGCGTGCGGCCCGAGATGCCCCACCACAGGTGGCGCCCCACGCCGTTCTTCACGCTGCCGACCACCGGTGCGTCGTTGGTGGAGGCCAGGCGCTGCTGCTGGCGGCGCTGGAAGTATGCCGCCCAAGCCGCGTGATTGCCGGCGGCGTACTGGGGGAGGGAGCGCTCGTCGTCGATCAGGGAGGCACGCGCGACCTCGACCTCCTCGGCGAAGTACGCGGGCTTCGCCACGGCGTCGGGTAACAGGGGAACGGGCACTCCCCCGTCGCTGAGCCGCCACCCCGTCGGCCCGGCGCGCATGTCCGGCGGCGCCGGGATGTTCGCCTGGAACAGGAGCCAGGACTCCTGTTCGCGAACGCCGGCCGAAGCCGTTCGCCGCCGCCTCGTCTCCGGGGTAGGGCTCTGCCATGGCGGCGAGCTCGGCGGTGATAGAGAGGGAGAGAGAGGGCTGCCGGTGGCGCTCGGGAGAGGAAGACGGAGATGGAGAGAGAGGGGCTGGGCGGCGGCGAGGGGCGAGTCTGGTGTGGGCACCGGCAAGAACCGCCGGCTTTTATAGCCGCTCTGCGCCGTGTGTACGCGCGCGAGGGAGGGGAGGCGTCGGCGCGCCGTCCCGAGACGCCGCCCGTGAGGAATCAATGGCAAGGCTGACCGGCGGCAGCCTTGCCATTGATTCCCCGCGGGAACCGAGGCAGTTGGGGGGAAGATGAGCCGCCGTGTCCCTGACGCGGCTGGCCCGCGGCTTTTTCGCGCCAAAACAGTTCGCCCCCGGGCGCTCCCCAGCACGCCGGGTTCGGCCTGGCTCCGCCGGCGCTGTTTTTGGCCCAGGTCGGCAAAAATCGGGCTTCTAGAGGCGCGACTGGGCCGTTTTTTCGACGCCGGCGTAAAAAAATGCCTGGGGAGGCCTTCCTGGACGCGGCTGGAGATGCCCTAATAATGTGAGGCAGGCAGCATAGGAAACGCCGGCGCACAGCAGCCAAGTGGCGGATGAGTCCACGGGGAGAGTAGGGTGCACATGCGACTCGTTGGAAGTGTCAAGCCTTGCATCATGCTCAACTCAAAGTCTGTGTACAACAAGTTGCCATCAAATCATTCGGGCATCGCCAAAGAGGTGTGCTCCCACTTGGCGCTAGTAGTTTGGGCGTCGCCGTTTAAATCTGTGACTTGGCGCTAGTAGATTCGACACTATCCACGGATTGGCCGTCTTGGCGCTAGTAGATTCGGCCGTCTGATCCCATGCCAAAGAGGTGTGCTCCCACTTGGCGCTAGTAGTTTGGGCGTCGCCGTCCGTGCCGCCCAAAAGGGAGGCCGCCCGGCAGGCCCTGGCCCACATCCTTCCTTTTGGTTTTGAAAACAAACCATCCATCCAAGTGGCTCCTCCTAATCTCTTCTTACTACTACCACCGAATGCGAATTGCGGTGCTCCAACCACATCACAACACTTTCTTGAACATGCGGCACTTTCCATTGCTTCAAGGTGTACCGGTGTTAAGGATGTCACATAGGCAAAAAAAATGATGTGGTAAAGCAATTAAAGAGAAGAGAGAGCATTATGATGACCCAGGAGAAAATGATAATAACGCGTGGACTTAGGCAAAATGATATCAACCAATGCACGTAGGTGTTTTGGTGTTCAAACATTAAATGAGGAAGGCTTAGCTACAAAAGTTAAGCACCAATGCATTGAAGAGAATAGTTGCTAAGCCTTTTAATGCATTTAGCGCCCTACCTTAGGCTAGTCATAGTGGAGAGTAACTTATACTAGTCATGGTGGAGTATGTTACTAGACTATGTTACTACCTTTATAGTGGGTAGTGTCATAGGAGTGGTAACATAGATGTCTTCATTTATTACTCTCTAGGCTCATTTTGCATTGGAAACCACTATGTGATGGTAACATAATATGTTACTCTATTTGCCTCTCTCCTCATTAACTACTTGACACATCATCATTTTTGCTTATGTGGCATTTATATTACTAGTTATGTCACTCCCACTATGACCAACCTTAGTACCAATGCATTGGAAGATGCCTGCTAGGAGTAGTTAGTAGCAGTCACAAGACCTATCCAAGACCACCACTACACGCATGCAAACACACAAGCTCAGAGCATCTCCAGCCGTTTGGCCCTCCAAGGGTGTTGGGGATATAACTACTAGGTATGAACCGCCCAGGAGGGGCCGGGTTATACCATTGGCGACTTATCAATGAAGATGGAGGATCATATAAACCTGTGGATGGCCCAAGACCCAAAAGTGACTTGAGGCCCACGAGGATGAACTGCCATGTATGTATAACTTGTATTGTAAGGCAATCGTAGATTGTCATCGAGCCGGACAAGTTGTGTACGAGCCGGCCGGGACTCCGTGAGCCGTCGGGGCGTCGACCTGTGTATATAAAGGGACGACCCGGCGGTGGCTTAGGTCAAGAAACAAGAGATCGAGAACTAGGTCAAGTGTATTCGCTCCCTAGTAATCAAAACTCAAGCAATACAATCCCAAACTGGAGTACGCCTTTAACTTCACCGCAAGGGGCCGAACCAGTATAAACTCTCTGTGTCTTTTGTCCCGTTTAACCCCTTTAAACTAACCTAGTTGCGATGGCTCCACGATTAAGTCCTTCCGCTAGGACATCTGCCGTGAAAATTCCACGACAGTTGGCTCCCACCGTAGGGCTGACGCACGATGGTTTTGAGTTTCTAAAAGGCAGTTTCGAAGGGATCAAGGGATACGCTGTGGGCCGGATGACTATGAGTCATCGCGGCAAGCTCTAAATCGACGATGCAGGCTGGGGCCCCGAGGCCGGCTCAATTGAGTACGGGTACCGGGTCCCTTCGGTGGAATCAATGTCTTCATCGGCAAGATCGGTGAACCGGGCCCTGAGCCGGACACCTGCACCGGCATCATCGAGACGCCTCAATGTGCACGACCCGCCCGGGTTCAACCCGCCGTGAAGCACATGTTCGTTGGTTTCATCCATGGAGCGGAAGCTAAGGATGGATCTGTGTCTGGCGGTGAGACGACCATCTACTCTGATGGTGAGTCATCCACAGGCGAGACTAATTCATTGTATCAACTACAAGACGACCGACTTGGGGGTTGTTCCGATGGCGACAGTATTCTGGACCACTATGAGCCGCCGAACAGGGTTGCGATCTTCATGGCCGGTACGCAGCCGGCGCTCGGTTCATCAACCGCAGTGGCTATGACCTCTAGCTCGGCTGCTGCGGCGACAACTGGTGCCAGCAGCACTGCGCGCCCGCCGGCTCAAGCTTTGATAGAGTTATTGCACGCTTTGGCGACTCTGATGGGGGTGGAGATAACCCCGGACAACCAGGAACAGCACAAGGTGGATGTGGCGAAACTGCGAGATGAGATTGCTCAAGCCAAGAAAGAGCTGGCGGCTGAGAACGCTAGGATGCTATGGAGCAGGCTGCTTTGGATGTCCAGGCACAACGGATTCAGGCAGAGTCGTTCCGGCTCACATTGGATCAGAAAGCTTCAAATGAGATCATGAGGAGGAGGCACCAGAGTCATCTACCTCCGGTTTATGAGCCAAGAAACCTCTTCAACACACCTGGAGCAGGGACCAGTGACCCGTCAGTGGTGAACCGGGCAGTCGAAGCGTCTGGGACCAGGGCACCGGTTCAGCCGCACACGATGGATCCGCCCCGTTTGGATGTGACTCCGCCTCAGCGCGTACCGACACCGCCGGGTTATTATTCTAATCCGTTGGATAATATGATTGCTGCGGCGTCACGATTGGCGGCTCTTCCAGTTGAAGGTGAATCTCCAGCGGTGATAGATATGCGGAGGGCCAGAGAGCTTCTTCAGATAGTTGTGGCTCAGCAGGTGGCTTATTCTTATAGCCACAAGCGGATTCACTCAACCCCTCGTCCAAGCCGGAGTTATAGCAGGCACATTGACTCACCGGCGGTTTCAAGCAGTGAACATCGCCGTAACGAGCCTCGTGGGCATAACCCGACGCATGGTGGTGCTGATGCTCAAACTTTGGTGGATCAGGGCAGAGCGCGTCGGGAGGCCGAGCTAGCGGCTCATCAACATTCTCCGGTTTATCTGTCAGCTTCGGTGGAGGCATACGTGACTTCTAGAACCTTGGGTGTGCCACGTCTAGTGCCGGCTCAGCGTAACGAGCGTTTGCCTAAGGATTTCAAGGGTCCTCGCAAGGTGCCTAATTACACGGCAGATCAGCCTCCTAAGGCTTGGATTGAGAGTTATGAGATGGCCATGGAGATGTTGGATGTTAGTGATGCTGCATGTGCTAAATATTTCACCATGATGTTGGATGGGACGGCTCTCACTTGGTTGAAGGGCCCCCCTGCTAACTCCATCAGATCATGGGCAGAGTTGAAGGCTCATTTTATCCAAAATTTTAAAGACACGTGCAAGCATCCATTGTCGATTTTAGATTTGGACTCCCGTGTTCAAGGGGAGGGCGAGTCAACAACCCATTGGGTACGATGGATCTCAGCTGTTATACATTCATCGGACAGTATCAACGCCGGCTCAGCAGTCTTGATGTTGGAGAAAAATTGTCGTTTTCTCCCTTTGAAGCAGAAACTGGGGTGGCTTAAGCGCCACTGCAATGACATGGGGGAGCTAATGGCCGCTCCCGTCAACTATGTCGACTCTGATGATACCAAGTGAGGGAGTCCTGGATGAGGGGGTCCTCGGGCATCCGGGCTATGCAACATGGCCGACCTAATGGGCCGCGAAGATACAAGATAGAAGAGTTTCCCCCATGTCCGGATGGGACTCTCCTTTGCGTGGATGGCAAGCTTGGCGTTCGGATATGAAGATTCCTTTCTCTGTAAACCGACTTTGTACATCCCTAGGCCCCTTCGGTGTCTATATAAACCGGAGGGGTTAGTCCATAGGGGCAATCATAACCACACAGGCTAGACATCTAGGGTTTAGCCATTACGATCTCGTGGTAGATCAACTCTTGTAACCCCTATACTCATCAAAATCAATCAAGCAGGACGTAGGGTTTTACCTCCATCAAGAGGGCCCGAACCTGGGTAAACATCGTGTCCCCCGCCACCTGTTACCCTCGATCCTTAGACGCATAGTTCGGGACCCCCTACCCGAGATCTGCCGGTTTTGACACCGACATTGGTGCTTTCATTGAGAGTTTCACTGTGCCGTCGTCGAAAGGCTCGATGGCTCCATCGATCATCTACAACAATGCTCTTGTGAAGGAGATTTTCCTCCCCGGCCAGATCTTTGTATTCAGCGACTTCGCACTGCGTGCCAACTCGGTTGGCCACCTAGAGCAGATCGACAGCTACGCCCTTGGTCACCAGATCAATTTTGGAAATCTGAACTATGTTGCTGATATCCGAGGAGACTTGATCTTCCAAGGGTTCGCGGCCCCAACCACCGCGCCGGCCTTAGATCCGGAGCGCGTCACCATGTCCAAAGATGGGAGTCTAGAGCCCGCCGAACTCTCTACGGCTATAGAGCTCAACACTGGAGAACCGGAGAGAATAGTGTCACCAGCGGTCATCTCAAGGCCGGACTCTTCTTGGGACACTGGCTCCGAACCCTCGAATTCCTCGTCATGCGATCTCGGCCTGGGAACTTCTGTCCCCATCCAAACCTCGCTCTTAAATGAGGCTTTGGACTTAATGCGATCCCTCGCCATCACAGAGGAACCACTCCCGAATTACGCTCAGCCCGGACTAGGGGCTGAAAATAGGGAATTTTACTTCCCACCCACCACCCACTTCATAGCCACTGTCGACGATCTAACCGACATGCTCGACTACGCCTCCGAAGACATCGACGGTATGGACAACAATGCCGGAGAGGAGCAGGCCCAAAACCCGCCGTTCACCGAACGCTGGACGACCACTTCCTCATATGACGTGACATGGTGGGCACACCTAAAGAGGGCGATGATGATGATGAAAAGGATATAGTCGAGGACGAACCTCCAGAGATACCACCAAAGCGTCGACATCAGTGGCGCCGCTCTAAATCGCGTCGCGAAAAAGACAACAATACTAGCACCAGAGACAATGACACTCCGGAGAACGCTGAAGACCAAGAAGACTCCATCGAACCAACATCCGAACATGATGATCGGGAGGACCGGCAAGTTGACCCTGATGATCAAGCAGGGAATGAAGACTCGGAGGATAGCAACTATCTACCACTCTCCGAGGACGACGTGAGCCTCAGTGACGAAGGCTTCATCGTGCTAGAGGAACCCCTGGAACAAGAGTGCTTTAAGCGCCGGCTAATAGCCACTGCAAGAATCCTAAAGAAAAAGCAGCAGCAGCTTCAAGCTGACCAAGATCTGCTCAACGACAGATGGACTAATGTTCTGGCAGCCAAAGAATATGGCCTCGAACGCTCAACAAAGAGTTAACCGAAGCGTAAACTGCTACCCCAATTCGATGATGAGGCGCTGGAGCCCATACCACCCGTGCTTAACGCGGCCAACGGACCTGACCGGCCACCACGTGGCTGGGACAGAACGACAACTCAAGCCAAACACCAGCCCACACCACCTCGCTGTAAAAGCAGAGAAACAACAACTTGGGGATACACTTATGACCTACGTCAGGACCTGGACAATAGAGCCAGCCAGACCAGGTCAATCTACGGGTCAAGGGGGCGTGCCGAAGCGCGAGAAGACGACCATCAGGCCTGAAGTGACAAACACAACCCCACCAGGGCCGAAAACCGCATACGGACTTCATCCAAACTGCGTCGTGACGTTGCCCGATACAGAGGTTCCGCACACCCCCTATGCTTCACCGATGAGGTAATGGAGCACCAGTTTCCATAAGGGTTTAAACCCGTGAACATCGAATCATACAATGGCACAACAGATCCTACGGTATGGATTGAAGATTTTCTTCTCCACATTCACATGGCAC
>NC_057809.1:380101745-380115739 GCF_018294505.1 Triticum aestivum | reverse complement strand
ACTCAAGGGGCCAGCATGGCACTGGCTGAACAGCCTACCAAAAAACTCTATTGGTAGCTAGGAAGACTTGGAGGACGCATTTAGAGACAACTTCCAAGGTACCTATGTTCAGCCCCCAGACGCCGATGATTTTAGTCACATAATTCAGCAACCCGGAGAATCAGCCCGGTAGCTCTGGACCAGGTTCTTAATCAAAAAGAACCAGATTGTGGATTGTCCAGACGCCGAAGCTCTCGTAGCCTTCAAACATAGCATCTGAGATGAGTGGCTCGCCCGACACCTCGGCCAAGAAAATCCGAAGTCCATGGCAGCCCTTACCGCACTTATGCCTCGCTTTTGCGTGGGAGAGGATAGCTGGCTTGCTCGTAGAAGCAATAGCACCAGCGACCCTGGCACCTCCAAACCCAGGGACGGCAATGGCAAGCCACGACGCAACAAGCACAAGTGTTGAAACAATAACGAAGGAACCCAAGACACGACGGTCAACGCCGGATTCATTGGCTCCAACCTCGGTCAACGAAGGAAGCCATTCAAGGCAAATAGAGATGGCCCATCCAGTTTAGACCGAATACTTGATCAGTCTTGCCAGATTCATGGCACCCCCGATAAACTCGCCAATTACACCAATATAAATTGCTGGGTCTTTAAATATTCCGGCAAACTCAGCGCCGAACACAAGGGGAAAGGGTCGCCCAGCGACGACGATGACCAAGAGCCTCGTCAAACAAACACGGGGGGAAAGAAGCAATTTCCCCCCGAGGTAAAAACAGTGAATATGATATATGTCACACATATCCCTAAGAGGGAGCGCAAGCGCGCATTACGGGACGTCTACGCCATAGAGCTGGTTGGCCCAAAATTCAACCCATGGTCGGCTTACCCGATCACCTTTGATCGAGAGGACCACCCAACCAGTATAAGTCATGGAAGTTCGGTAGCTCTGGTCCTCGACCCAATCATTGATGGATTCTATCTCACGTGAGTCCTCATGGACAGCGGCAACAGTGTCAATCTACTTTATCAAAACACTGTCCGCAAAATGGGCATCGATACGTCAAGAATCAAGCCCACTAAAACTACCTTGAAAGGAGTAATACCTGGTGTAGAGGCCCGATGCACGGGCTCAATCACGCTGGAAGTCGTCTTTGGTTCGCCGGACAACATACGAAGCGAAGACTTGACCTTCGATATCGTCCCGTTCCGCAGTGGCTATCACGCACTCCTCGGACGAACCGCTTTCGCCCGCTTTAACGCGGTCCCGCACTATGCCTATCTAAAGCTTAAAATGCCCGGTCTACGTGGCGTCATTACAATCAACGGAAACACGGAACGCTCCCTCCGTACTAAGGAGCATACCGCGGCCATCGCGGCCAAAGTACAAAGTGGCCCTGTCAAGCCGCACACCTCATCGGCTATTAAGCCACCAGACTCTATTACACAAGGCCGGCCAATTCCACATGCTAACAACTTGGCAATACCAGAGCTGGATTAGCAGTTTTGCCTCCGTCGATCGCCATGTATATCCGTGAAATCCGTACCGCGCGTGCATAATTACGCACTCAAAGTACCTTGGGCATCAGCGGAGGCGCAATATAGACAGGCCTATAGTAAGGCTCGACCCTATATGGCCTTCCACTTTTCTTTAATTATTTTTTTATCTTTTATCACAGGTGCATCAAAATCTCCTCAGCCTAAGGACTCACAAGGACTCTCTCCGAGCCCAGTTCCGTACAAATAGTCGAAAACCATTCCTCTCAATGAATCTTTCTTACTCAGGCGAAAGCAGCGTAGACGTGCGGCAAGAAGGTGCAAAGGACTTCGTAGACTACAACTTCACTCAAGAACCTGTATAAAGCTTTTTCCCTTAGCCTTAGACCCCTGGCATGTAAAATGACCTTGGTGATTATGGTACCCTTTGTAAGATCATGTTTTGACGTATCAACAAGATTCAAGTGAACCAAATTCTTCTTCCATACCATCTTTACTTATAGACTTTATTCTGTCTCTTTAGTTGTCTTACGCACACACCTTGGCACAAATTGCCAGGGGCTCTATATGGCAACACATGTGTTGCCAAACAAAAAGTCCGAACAGCTTTATAGCACAATTCGGCGTCCCGAGCTCGCCATTATATGCATCGGCTCCGAATCATGTCTTCGGTCAATAGTTGGGTTGCCCGGCTCCTGTGTTTGCTAACTTACGTTCCGTCTGATCGGCTAGGGTAGTAAAGGGAGAACTACTGCGATTGTGTTTCTGGTTTGTCCGGTTAAGCACCTCAGTAGAGAAAGCCAAAAACTGACTATCATGATGCGGCGAGAGCGGGTCAGCCACTTGATGACTTATTAAAATCTTTAGCAATTTTTTGCATATTACACGAAGGACTGTTTTCCGGTCACATATCAACACATCCGCATTGGGATAGCCGCATACATTCCAGGGGCTACTTTGTAGACCCATCGTCAAACTCCTATGGCTAAGTGAGAGCAATAAAACCACATAGTCTGATTGCCTGGTTCACCGTGCTGACACCTCCTTCATGGACCAATACGTTGGGTTAAGTGTAGTCATGCGCAATTCCGAACACCCCAGTAGTATCTACATGGGGGTTGAAGCCGACTACTGGGAACTCTCAGATATAAAAACGGCCACACAGGAGGATAAAACCCTTCATAAAGGCATGAATATATTACAAAAGCCATAGTTCATAATACAAACTCTCGAATAGTTCGGACTCGTTCACTCGAACACTACATCCTTCGAGCATTGGCCTTCTACAAGGCGGGCACCTTTTAGTACGTCCTCAAAATAGCGCTCTGGTGTGCGATGGTCCTTGCTTTCGAGCGGGCCCTCAACTGCCATCTTTTCGTCCTTCATCTTCGCCCAGTGCATCTTGACATGGGCGAAGGCCATTCACGCTCCTTCTATGCAGGACCACCTCTTGACGGCGTCGATTCGAAGCAGGGCATCGACGAGACACCGCACAAGGCCGAAGTAACTGTCCGGAATGGCTTCGGTCGGCCACAACCAGACTATGACGTCCTTCATGGCCGCGCTGGACATCTTATGCAGTTCCGCCCATTGTGCCATCTAGTCATTTAGCAGTGCGGGACGCTCCTGCCCCGCAAACTACGACCAAAAGAGCTTCTCCGTTGCGTACCCCTCCTGGGCTCGAAAGAATTGGGCGGCATCTGCAGCAGTCTTCGGCAGATCCCCATATGCGTATGGAGAACTCCATAGTCGATTAAGCAAGGCATACTGCCGATCCCCAAATTTAGCCTGTAACAGAAAGGGCTTATCAGCCGCTATCTGTCCGGCTTGACGAATTTCCACACGCACCGCATGGGATTCGTACCGCGCCTCCTTGCCGTCTCGAAGGGCCTTGGCGAGTTCGCCCCCCTTCGCCTTATTTTCCTCTTCTAAGGACTCGCACTTACGGGAGGTGTCCTTGAGATTCTGCTCCACCTCGGTCACCCGTTCCTCAAAATGGTGCCGAGCGGCCTATTCGGCCATTAAGTCCACAGCTGCTTTATCAGCGGCCGCCTTGCTTACCCTAGCTTGCTCCTTGGCTTGGGAAAGCTCACCCCTGAGGGTTTCAACTGCGGCAGCACCATTTGCACAAACAAACACATTGCAGGACTGGAAATTCCACAGAACACGAACATAAACAGGCATAAAATAAGAGTATCTCATACCTTGCACCTGGTCGAGCCGCCTGTTAACAAGGACTAGGTCCTCATCGGCTCGCTCCAGTTTCCGTTTGAGTTTGGAAATTTCTGCTGACTAGGCAGTCGCTGCTAACAGGGAGGCATGTTTTAATGCAAATAAAATAGCATGTTACCACCTGAGAACTGACTTTTGATCCTTTGTTCGCTTTTCTTTCAAAAAACCGAACAGAGTCTTAGGGGCTACTATCTATATACATGCATATTTCTCATAAAAATGATCAAAAATATTACATTACATACCTTGAAGCCTGCTAGCAGGCTGGAGAAGGCTTCGTTCAGCCCGCTCTTGGCGGACTGAATCTTCTTAGCCACCGTACCCATCAGGATGCGGTGCTCATCCAGGACGGATGCGCTTTGCAGTGCGTTCGCCGTGGTATTCGGCGCCTCCAGATCAACAAAGGTCGCCGCTCGCCCCTCTCCTGCAGGGCGTCGCTCACTCGACCCCGGAGCCATGTGGGTCTCCGGAGTAGTATGCGGCTGAGGTTCGAATTGACCGGAGCTCCCATCGCCGGTCTCCAAGGGGGCCGTACCCCCCAGTCTTTCAGCAGCCGAGGTATTGCCCTCCGGCGCCGTTAATTCGCCCCCCACGTCTCTTCAAGGCCCGTGGAGGGCCTATGGGATGACACCTCGGCGTCATCCGCCCTAGGCGACGAGGAAGCTAGTGGAGGCGACTTGCTCTCCATCATCTCCGGCGGCAGATCCCCCGAGGATGAGGACATCTGGGGGAGATTGCGGGCCGGACTAAAAAATAAAACACAAAGTTATCATCATAGTCCATAGAGATTGGATGTATGTGAAAAATCCTGGACTACTTACGAGTCGGCCCGGGGCTTGGTCCGGCGACGGTGCTTCGGGATGGCCTCGGCGTCTGACTCCGAGTCATCGGAGAGGGTAATTGAGGGAGTCCTGGACTAAGGGGTCCTCGGGCGTCCGACCTATTGGACATTTGCCGGACTGATGGGCTATGAAGATACAAGACCGAAGACTCACCCGTGTCCAGATGGGACTCTCCTTGGCGTGGATGGCAAGTTTGGCGTTCGAATATGAAGATTCCTTCTCTGTAACCGACTTTATATAACCCTAGTCCCCTCCGGTGTCTATATAAACCGGAGGGTTTAGTCCGTAGAGGCAGAGACAATCATAATCATATAGGCTAGACTTCTAGGGTTTTAGCCATTATGATCTCGAGGTAGATCAAGTCTTGTAATACTCATATTCATCAAGATCAATCAAGCAGGAAGTAGAGTATTACCTCCATAGAGAGGGCCCGAACCTGGGTAAACATCGTGTCCCCTGTCTCCTGCTACCATCAACCCTAGATGCACAGTTCGGGACCCCCTACCCAAGATCCGCCAGTTTTGACACCGACATTGGTGCTTTCATTGAGAGTTCCGTTGTGTCGTTATCAGAAGGTTCGATGGCTCCATCCACCATCTACAACAACGCCGCCCGGGGGATGTCTTTCTCCCTGGCCAGACCCTCGTATTCGGCGGCTTCGCAGTGCGGGCCAACTCGCTTGGCCATCTAGAGCAGATTGACAGCTACACCCCTGGCCGTCGGGTCAGGTTTGAAAGCTTGAACTACGTCGTTGATATCCGCGGAGACTTGATCTTCGACGGATTTGACCCCATGGCAGCCGCTCCCTGCCACTGCGATGAACTTGACCTAAATCTGTCATCGGACCATACCCAGAAGATTGCGCCTATAAGCGCTCTGGCCCTAGATCCGGAGCAGCTTGTGCCATCCGAAGACGGAAGCTTAAACCCGCCACGGAAGCCGCGGACTCATCGGCGTTGGAGCCGCACACAAACCCAACTTTGAGCAGGGTCTGCGTCACCGGAACCACGGATTCATCTCCGGTCACTGGTTCCAAACTACATGCATCCGCGTCCACCGAGCCTTACCAGGCGCCGATCGTCGAATTCAGTTCCGCGGACATCTTCCGGCACTCACCTTTAGGCGCTGTGCTAAACTCATTAAAAACCCTCCCTTTAGCAGGGGACTCACAACCGAATTATATCCGGTTTGAACTGGGGGCTGATGACGGGGAATTTCGCTTCCCACCCACCTCCCACTTAATAGCCACTGTCGAAGATCTAACCGACATGCTCGACTACGACTCCGGAGACATCGATGGTATGGACGACGATGCCGGGAGCAGGCCCAAAACCCGCCATTTACCGGGCACTGGACGACCACCTCCTCCTACGACGTATACATGGTGGACACACCCAAAGAAGTTAACGGCGATGACAAAGAAGACCCAGTGGAAGATAAACCTCCTGAGATACAGCCAAAGCGCCAACGATAGCGGCGCCGCTCTAAGTCACGCCGTGAAAACGATAGCAATACTGGCACATGAGAAAACAATACTCTAGACGATGCCGGAGACAATGAAGACCCCGTTGAGCCAACTCCTGTACAGGACGAACGGGAAGATGGGCGAGTCAGCCCTGATGAACAGGCCGTGCACGAAGACTCGGAGGACAGTAATTATCTTCCACTCTTCGAGGATGAGGTGAGCCTCGGCAACGAGGATTTTATCATGCCCGAGGAACCTCTCGAGCAGGAGCGCTTTAAGCGCCGGCTAATAGCCACTTCAAGGAGCCTAAAAAAGAAGCAGCAACAACTTCAAGCTAATCAAGATCCGCTCAATGATAGATGGACTAATGTCCTGGCAGCCAAGGAATACGACCTTGAGCGACAACCCAAAAGTTAGACAAAGCGCAAATTACTACCTCAATTCGATGATGAGGCATTGAAGCCCGTTCCATTAGCGCACAATGCGGCTGACCGACCACCACGTGGTCAGGACAAAGCGGCAACTCAAGCCGAACACCAGCCCATACTACCTCGCTATAAAGGCAGGGATAAAACAGCCCAGGCATATACATAAGACCTTTGGCAGGACCTGGACAGTAGAGAAGGACACACTAGATCGATCTATGGATCGCGAGGGTGTGCCTCGACACGCGACGACGGCTATCTATTCGGACGTGACAAGCCAAATCACGCCCAGACGGGATCCACTCGAGTTATGTCGCGATATGGCCCGATATAGAGGCGCCCCACTTCCTCTTTGCTTCACTGATGAAGTAATGAGGCATGAATTCCCTGGAGGGTTTAAACCCGTGAACATCGAATCATACGATGGAACAACAGACCCCACGGTATGGATTGAAGATTTTCTTCTCCATATTCATATGGCCGGCGGTGACGACCTTCATGCCATCAAATACCTCCCGCTAAAACTCAAAGGGCCAGGTCGGCACTGGTTAAACAGTCTGCCTGAAAACTCTATTGGCAGCTAGGAGGACTTGGAAGACGCCTTCCGCGACAACTTCCAAGGTACATACTACGACCTCCGGATGCTGATGACTTAAGTAACATAGTTCAACAGCCCGGAGAGTCAGCCAGGAAATTCTGGACCAGGTTCCTAACTAAAAAGAACCAGATCGTTGACTGTCCGGATGCTGAAGCCCTAGTGGCCTTTAAGCATAGCATCCACGGCGAATGGCTCGCCCGTCACCTCGGCCAAGAAAAGCAGAAGTCCATGGCAGCCCTCACGACATGATGACCCGTTTTTGCGTTGGCGAGGATAGTTGCCTAGCCCGTAGCAAAAACACCGCAAGCGAGGCTGGCACCTCTGAGACCAAAAACAGCAATGGCAAGCCCCGACACAACATGCACAAGCGTCGAAGCAACAGTGACAATACCAAAGACACGGCGGTCAACGCCGGATTCAGTGGCTCCAAATCCGGCCAGCGGAAGAAGCCATATAAAAGAAACAATCCAGGCCCATCCAGCTTGGACCGCATACTCGATCGTCCATGCCAGATCCATGGCACCCTAGACGAACCAGCCAATCATACCAATAGAGACTGCTGGGTCTTTAAACAAGCCGGCAAATTAAATGTCGAGAACAAAGAGAAGGGGTCGCAAAGCGAGGATGATGACGAGGAGTCCTGTCCGCCGTACACAGGGGGACAAAAGAAGCCCCCCAAGTTAAAACAGTGAACATGATATACGCTACCCATTTCCCCAAGAGGGAGCGCAAACGCGCGCTCAGGGACGTGTACGCGACGGAGCCGGTCGCCCCAAAGTTCAACCCATGGTCTTCCTGCCCGATCACTTTCGATCGTAGGGACCATCCGACCAGTATCCGTCATGGTGGTTCAGCCGCACTAGTCCTTGACCCAATCATTGATGGATTCCATCTCACGCGAGTCCTCATGGACGGTGGCAACAGCCTGAACCTGCTCTATCAGGATACAGTGTGCAAAATGGGTATTAATCCCTCAAGGATCTAGCCCACAAAGACTACCTTTAAAGAAGTAATACCATGTGTGGAGGCCCGCTGTATGGGCTCAATCACACTAGAGGTTGTCTTCGGATCCCCGGAACAACTTCCGAAGCGAAGAGTTAATCTTCCATATCGTCCCCTTCCGCAGTGGCTATCACGCACTGCTGGGACGGACCGCATTTGCTCAATCCAACATGGTGCCACACTATGCTTATCTCAAGCTCAAGATGCTCGGACCACGCGGCGTCATAACAGTCAATGGAAACACGGAACGCTCCCTCCGTACTGAGGGTCACACCGCTGCTTTAGCAGCAGAAGTACAGAGTGGCCTCTTCAAGCATAACCTCAATTCAGCGGCCAAGCTCCCGAACACTGTCAAACGAGTCCGGATTACTCCGCAGTAGGATAGCCCAGCTCGTCAAGAGCTCGACTAGCAATTCGGCCTCCGTCCCAGTCCCTACCAAGTGGCGGTGTTCGTACTGCGCGTACATAACTACGCATTCAAAATACCATGGGCATAGACGGAGGCATAACCAGATTGTGATCCATAATTCGGCTCGACCTCCCCTGGACACACATACTTTCACCTTTTCTTTTGTTTTTTTCCTTTTCAGGTTTCTTTTCCACAGCCCCTTCTCGACGGCCTGATCACATGTCCTTTCGAAAGGATAGATACACCAAGATGACACAAGATACTGATGTATAAGGGAATTTCTAGGTGGTCTCTTTAACGATCACTCTATCTGTTTTCAGGACCTGCACGCAGCTCTCCCTTGGTTGTGGCATATTAAATAGCCCTGTTGCTTATTGCACTACTTGTACAAATATGCTTTGACGTATTAATCAAACTATAATGGAAACAGTTTGCAGCCCAACTTCTGTGGAACTAGCTTGCTCTTTTGATAATCTTATCAAATCGCACCCATACACTTTGGTACGCTTTAATCCGCCAGGGGCTTCATTGCTCCCCATAATATGGCAACAATGTTCAAACAATTTTTATAGTATAGTTCGACACCCCTAATTTAGCATTATATGCATTGGCTCTGAATCATGTCTTTGGTCAATAGTTAGGTTGCCCGGCTCCTGTGCTAGGGTAGTGTAGTAAAGGGAGAACTGCTTGTGTCCTGGTTCATCCGAATGAGCACCTCAGTAGAGAAAGCCAAAAACTGACTGTCATGATGCGGCGTGAGCCGGTCAGCTCTTCGGAGGTTTTCAAATCTTTAGCGAATTTTTCCGCATTATGCGATGAATCGGTTCCTATCCGATCAGGTGTTTAAAGCACACTAGTCCTGATACTAGGGGCTGCACCTAAATTTTTGATGTCAAACTCCTATGGCTAAGTGAGGTTGATAAAGCCACATAGTCCAATTGCCTGGTTCGTTGCGCCAAACACCTCCTTCAAGGACCAAATTCTTGGACAAAGAGTGTTTAGATTCATCCTGAACTCCCCCGTACTACCTACATGGGGGCTGAAGCCAACGACTGGCCAACTCTCAGACTTGATAAAACGGCCGCACAAGAGGTAAAATTTTAAATAATAAACAACAAAGCATCATATTACATATCAGCCTTGTTTTCTTCACACAGGACGGAATAACACGAATATATTCATTCAAAAATAATGTCCTTAGCACATTGCTCCGCCAATGCAGGATCCCTTCAGAACATCTTCAAAATACCGCTCGGGTGTGCAGTGCTCCTTGCCCACGGGCGGTCCTTCGGTCACGAGCTTGACAGCGTCCATCTTCGCCCATTGTATCTTGAGACGGGCGAAGGCCATCCGCGCACCTTCTATGTAGACCGACCGCTTGATGGCATCAAGCCGAGGGCAGGCATTGACCATCCGCTTCACAAGTCTGAAGTAGCTGCCGGGTATAGCTTATGCAGGCCATAGCAGGATTATTAAATCCTTCATGGCTAG
Organism: Triticum aestivum; assembly: GCF_018294505.1. Lineage (NCBI taxonomy): Eukaryota > Viridiplantae > Streptophyta > Magnoliopsida > Poales > Poaceae > Triticum > Triticum aestivum. Next base: position 380,105,787 of record NC_057809.1, on the reverse strand, counting down.
TTCGGCCAACCTATGCAGCTCGACCAACTATTTTAGCTGGTTGCTAAAGGGCACCGGATGTTCTGGCGCAAGGTATTGCAACCAGAACAACTTCTCTGTTGAGCTCCCCTCTTTGGATCGGAAGAATCCCGTAGCATCAGATACACTGTGTGGCAGATCCGCAAACACCCCTGGAGAACTCCAAATCCGGGTTAGAAAGAGATATCTCTTCTTCACATACTGGCTCTACATAATAAAAGCCTTACCCACCGCAATTTTCTTGGCCTCTTGGATTTCCTGGAGGGTGCCCTCGGCTTCGACCCGGGCCTCTTGTGCACTTTGACATGCCTTGGCAAGTTCGGACTCTTGGTCCACATTCTTGCGCTCCAAGGACTCACATTTCTTCATGGTGTCCTCTAGCTCCTACTGGACCTCACCGACCCTGGCCTCGTGCTTTTCGCGGGCGGCCTGTTCATCTGCCTCCCACTTCTGGGCTTCGGCCAGCGCTGCCTTGAGGGTTTCCACCTCGGACGCCGCTCCTACAAATTATTATACGATCAACACAAACAATTCATATCTTGCTATATCTGAATAGGTCATTACATACCCTGCTTGTCCTCCAGTTGCTTCTTCACTCGGCCGAGCTCTTCCTCGACCCGCTCCAGACTCCGCCTCAGTCTGGAAACTTCGGCAGCATGAGAAGTCGCGGCCAGCAGCGATGCCTGCTTATTTACATAGACATATGTGGTTAGTCTCCTGCGAAAAACTATTTGATCCTCTATTTGGCTCTTCTTTCCGAGCACCGGACAGAGTCTCAGGGGCTACTGTTTATACTGTGACTTTATTTTGACAAATTGCATTTCTTACCTCAAAGCCTGTTAAAAGTCTTGCACAGGCTTCGGTTAGTCCGCTCTTCGCGGACTGAATCTTCTCAATGACCGCACCCATGAGGGTATGGTGTTCCTCAACAATGGAAGCACTTCGCAACACTTCTAGTAGTGTATCCGGTGCCTCTGGTTGGACAGAGGTCACCGGCGGAATGGGCACACCTCCTTTCGACAAGGGAGGCTGCTTGCCGGACTCCGGAGCCATATAGGTTTCCAGGACCGTATTCGGCTGGGGGCCGAATTGGACATGGCCCCCATCGCAAGTCTCCATGGGGATCTGCTCCCCCATGTGTCCGGCGGCCGAGGTCTCGCTCTCTAGCGCCGTCCTGATTGCCTCCTGCGTCTCTCCCTGGCCTGGGATCCTTCGGGACAACACCTCAGTGTCATCCATAGCCCTGGGAGAGGAGGCCACCGGAAGGGACCCGCTGTCCATCATCTTCGAGTCCAGCGAGTTCCCCGGAGATGAGGATTGCTCGAGGGCGGAACGAGCCGGACCGCAAGTGCATGATTCAACATGTTAAAATTACGAAGTAAAGAGGATGATATATCAATGCGTCAGGGTCTTCGGATACTCACGATTCGGCCAGGGGCTTATCTCGGGGGCACCGTTCTGGGCTGCTATCGACGTCCCACATGGAGCTATCCACGAGGGAGACCTTCCCCTTCTTGGACGCCTCTGCCTCCAGATTTGTGGAGGCCGCCCTCTTCTTTCCCCCCTCGTGGAGGGGGGGTTGCTTTCTTCTTCCTCTTCCTCCTCCTCGTCATCTTCAGCGGCGGAGGAGTGGGTTTCGGCATCTTCGGACACCATGTACGAAGTAACCTTGGGACGGAGGCCACCTCTGGTCCCCTTGGCCTTCTTCTTGGCCTTCTTCTCCGGTGCCTTGTAGGGTGCCGGAACCAGCATCTTCGTCAGAAGCGGGATAGATCGTTCCTCAGGCAGTGGAGCCAGACACTGAATCCGCTCCGCCTTCTTCGTCCAACCCTGAAAAAATAGGGAAGTTTGAACATCCTCCTTGAGTAAGCTAGTAAGGGATATACCTTGAAACACGGAAAACTTACCGAACTGGCGGGATGGGCCAGGTCGTGCCCACGGTCCTCAGTCGTCTTCGGCCACATCTCGTTGGCCTTGAAGTGCACCTTCCAGATATCTTCGTGCGTAGTTCCGAAGAACCATTGCAAGGTCTTGTGCTTGGCTGGATCGAACCCCCATAGGTGGCAAGCCTGACTCTGGCATGGAAGGATCCAGCAAACTAGCATTACCCGAATCACATCGACAAGCTTGACGTTCTTGTCCATCATGCCCCTGATGCGCGTCTAAAGCGCTGTCAGCTCGTCCGACAAAGACCAATCCAGGCCCTTCTCTTGCCAGGAGGTAAGCCACAATGGGGCCCCGGATTTGAATTCAGGAGCTGCGGCCCAGGTAGTGTCGCGGGGCTTTGTGACGTAGAACCACATCTTATGCCACCCCTTGAGGGTCTCCATGAAGGTGCCTTTGGGCCACGGGACATTGGACATTTTGCTCACCATGGCGCCTCCGCACTCTGCGTGTTGGCCGCCCACCACCTTCAGTTTCACATTGAAGGTCTTCAGCCACAATCCAAAGTGGGGTGGGATGTGGAGGAAAGCCTCACACACGATGATGAATGCCGAGATAGCGAGGAAGGAATTTGGGGCTAGATCATGGAAATCTAGCCCATAGTAGAACATGAGCCCACAGACGAAGGGGTGGACTGGAAATCCCAGCCCGCGGATGAAGTGGGGGATGAAAACTACCCTCTCATGGGGCTTCAGGGTAGGGACGATCTGTCCCTCGGTCGAAAGCCGATGGGTGACCTCCTTGGCCAAATATTCGGCCTCCCGAAGCTGGGTGATGTCCTTCTCCTTGATGGTGGAGGACATCCACTTTCCCTGTGCTCCGGACATGGTCGGAGTGCTTTCTTGAGGCAGAAAAGATGAGAACTTGGGCGCTGGAGCTCGAGAGTGGGTAGGCGGAAAGAGAGAAGGCGTGGGTGAAAGAGGTGAATCCTTATCTCCTTATAAAGGCAGTGAATATCAAGCGCCTCCCCACTCGCCATAAAACTAGCCTATTCCCCAGGGGCCGTGCAGGCGGCACGGTTGGATTACCCATACCCGTATTGATGAGAATCTCGCAATAAGGGGACACGATCTCTGCTTTGACGAGATGTGCCAATAAAACCGCATCTCGAAATATGGAGCGGCAGGCCGAAAAACGGTTCGAAAAATTATACTCTCTGCGGTGGTGTGTGGTACTAGTTTTGCAGATCCGGACACGTTCATTGTATTCGAAGACTGTGTTGGAGTATTTGGAGGAGGAACCCGCCTTGCAACGCCAAAGACAATCTGCGCACCAGACACCTCGTCATTGAAGCCTAGTTCAGGGGCTACTGAGGGATTCCTGGACTAAGGGGTCCTTGGGCGTCCGGCCTGTTGGACATGGGCCGGACTTATGGGCTATGAAGATATAATATCGAAGACTCTCACCCGTGTCCGGATGGGACTCTCCTTAGCGTGGATGGCAAGTTTGGCGTTCGAATATGAAGATTCCTTTCTCTGTAACTGACTTTTTATAACCCTAGTCCCCTCCGGTGTCTATATAAACCAGAGGGTTTAGTCCGTAGAGGCAGAGACAATCATAATCACATAGGCTAGACTTCTAGGGTTTTAGCCATTACAATCTCGAGGTAGATCAACTCTTGTAACACTCATATTCATCAAGATCAATCAAGCAGGAAGTAGGGTATTACCTCCATAGATAAGGCCTGAACCTGGGTAAACATTGTGTCCCCTGTCTCCTGTTACCATCAACCCTAGACGCACAGTTCGGGACCCCCTACCCGAGATTCGCCTGTTTTGACACCGACAATAATCTTGTCCCTCTTGGATGCTTCGACCTCCAGGTCTTCGGAGGCCACCCTCTTCTTGCCCTTGCGGGGAGGATCTTCTTCTTCCTCCTCCTCCTCGTCCTCCTCGTTGTCTTCGCCCTCGTGAGAGGACTGGGCATCGACTTCTTCTCCTTCTCCTTCTCCTTCTCCTTCTCCTTCTCCTTCTTCTTCTGCTTCTTCTTCTTCTTCTTCTTCTTCTTCTTCTTCTTCTTCTTCTTCTTCTTCTTCTTCTTCTTCTTCTTCTTCTTCTTCTTCTTCTTCTTCTTCTTCTTC
>NC_057809.1:380078975-380101645 GCF_018294505.1 Triticum aestivum | reverse complement strand
CTTCTTCTTCTTCTTCTTCTTCTTCTTCTTCTTCTTCTTCTTCTTCTTCTTCTTCTTCTTCTTCTTCTTCTTCTTCTTCTTCTTCTTCTTCTTCTTCTTCTTCTTCTTCTTCTTCTTCTTCTTCTTCTTCTTCTTCTTCTTCTTCTTCTTCTTCTTCTTCTTCTTCTTCTTCTTCTTCTTCTTCTTCTTCTTCTTCTTCTTCTTCTTCTTCTTCATCACCGGCGCCTGGTACAGCGCCGGGACCAGCATCCTCATTAGTAGAGGATCGGCTAGGTTTTCGGGGAGTGGAGCCGGACACCGGATCTGCTCCGCCTTCATGGTTCAGACCTATTTGAAGATGGACTACTCAATAGTTCTCCTTCGGATGGACGAACCAATTGGTGTTCGGGGTTTTTAGAATTTACCTCGGAGGTTGGATGGTTGTAGTCGAGGCCGGTGTCGTCCGATGACTTTGCCCACGACTTTTGCTTCTTAAAAAGCAGCTTCCAGATCCCCTTATGCATTGTGACGTAGAACCGTTGTAGGGTCCGCGACCCTTACGGATTGAACTCCCACATCTTGAGGGGCCGCCGCTGGCAGGGAAGTGATCGACGGATCAACATCACTTGAATCACATCAATGAGGGTAATGTCCTTCGCTATCATGCCTTGGACGCTTTTCTGCAGCAGCAACACCTCATTGACCGACCCCCAGTCCGGACCCTTGTCGGTCGAGGATGTGAGCCTTAGCGGGGGTCCGAATCTGAAGGCTGGAGTGGCTGCCCACTTAGGGCCACAAGGTTCTGTGATATAGAACCATTCTCGTTGCCATATCCTGACGGTGTCCACAAAGACTCCCTTTGGCCAGTTGACTTTGGGGAGCTTGCTCACCATGGCGCCACCACAGTCCGCGTGTTGCCCATCGACCACCTTCGACTTCACGTTGAAAATCTTGAGCCATAAGCCAAAGTGTGGAGGGACGCGGAGGAAGGCCTCACACACGATGATGAACATCGAGATGTGGAGGAATGAATTTGGGGCCAGATCGTGAAAATCCAGCCCGTAGTAGAACATGAGACCCCTCACAAACGGGTGGAGGGTGAATCCGAGTCCACGGAGGAAGTGGGGGATGAACACCACCCTCTCGCCGGGCCCCGGAGTTGGGATGGCCTGCACCGGATCGGGAAGCATGTGCTTGATTTCCGCGGTTAGATACCGCGCCTCCCGCAACTCCTTGATGTTCTCCTTCGTGATGGAGGAAGCCATCCACTTGCCATGAGAGCCAGCCATGGTCGGAGGAGTTGAAGAGGCGAGAAAAGCTTGGAACTTGGGCACTGGAGCTCGAGGATGGGGAGGCAGAGAGAGAATGAGGCGTGGGACGGAAGAGTTGGATTCTATCCACTTATATGGATTGTGAATATCAAGTGTCCCCCTCCCTTGAGCCTTAAAACTCGCTTGTTCCCAAGGGGTCATGCGAACAACACGGTTAGATTACCAAAATTTGTATTGATGAGAATCCCGCAATAAGGGGACACGATCTCTTCTTTGACAAGACGTGTCGATTGAAGTTGCGTATTGAAACGCGAGGCGGGAGGCCCAGAAATGGTTCGAAATGATAGCAGAGCTAAGCGTGACGTTTCGCCGGGAAAAGCTGTCGATGGATATATCTTATTTTAAGTATTATGCCTTTATGGTTGGAGGGTTAATCTGTTAAATAGATCCGAACATAGTTCTTGTTGATTAACTACTTTAAAGTATTCGGAAGAGGAACCCGCCTTGCAATGCGAAAAACAATCTGCACGCCGGACACATTGTCATTGAAGCCTGGTTTAGGGGCTACTGAGGGAGTCCTGGATGAGGGGGGTCCTCGGGTGTCCGGGCTATGCAACATGGGCCGGACTAATGGGCCGCGAAGATACAAGATAGAAGACTTTCCCCTTGTCCGGATGGGACTCTCCTTTGGATGGATGGCAAGCTTGGCGTTTGGATATGAAGATTCGTTTCTATGTAAACCGACTTTGTACAACCCTAGGCCCCTCGGTGTCTATATAAATCGGAGGGGTTAGTCCATAGGGGCAATCATAATCATACATGCTATACATCTAGGGTTTAGCCATTACGATCTCGTGGTAGATCAACTCTTGTAACCCCTATACTCATCAAAATCAATCAAGTAGGACGTAGGGTTTTACCTCCATCAAGAGGGCTCGAACCTGGGTAAACATCGTGTCCCTCGCCTCCTGTTACCCTCGATCCTTAGACACACAGTTCGGGACCCCCTACCCGAGATCTGCCGGTTTTGACAGCGACACCAAGGACCCCGATTCTGATGATAAGAAGCCGGATAAGGGAAAGAATAATAGCAATACAAGAGCGCAGTAGCATAACCCGCCAAGTTAAGGTGGCAATGGTAAGCACAAGGCTGATGGCAGCTTGGATTTTGTTGCTAACACCAACACACAGAATAAGAATCAGCACCGCAGAGGAAAGCCACCCCTCTCTTTGGAGGGCCAAAATTTAATCTTGAGACGATGATGAATCAGCCCTGCCCAAAGCATGGTACGAACGAAAAGTCGGCCACTCACCTCTACAAGGATTGCTTCATCATGAAGGAGTATAGAAATTCATTTTTTTCAGAACAATCATGGACCGAACGCCGGCTCAAGTTCCGGCTCTCACGGTCCTGGTTTTGGTGGTGGCGGTTCACATTCCAGTTTTCAGGGCCAGGGCAATCAAGGTGGTTTTAATCAATAGTCTGGTCAAGGGAATCAGCAGCAACAGTCTGGTTATTAGAGTAACCCAAAGCAGTTGAATAGTGGACAGTACCATGTTTTCACCACAAGTTTATGCATGTAGGATCAGAAGCTCCATAAAAGGGCAGTGAACGCAGTTGAGCCAGCGATTCCCCGTTACTTGCGATGGTCTGAACACTCTATTCTCTGGAGTCGTGAGGATCACCTGCCCCGGGTTGATAATCCGGGCCATTTGGCTCTGGTGGTGGCACCTCAGGTCGGAGGGTACATATTTACTAAGGTACTCATGGATGGGGGAAACAACGTCTATATTCTGTATTATGAAACTTTTCGTCGCATGAGCTTGACTGACAAAGATCTTAAGTCATCAAACACTCTCTTTCACGGCGTGGTGCCTGGTAAGTCAGCGTATCCAGTGGGAAAAATATATTTGGAAGTCGCCTTTGGATATGATCATGATTCCAGATCTGAGACATTGACTTTTGAGGTGGTCAAAATCAAGAGCCCTTATCATGCTCTGTTTGGGCGGCCGACTTATGCTAAGTTCATGGCAAGACCTTGTTATGTTTATTTGCAACTTAAGATGCCGGGTCACAAGGGCACCATCACGGTGCATGGGAGCCGGAAGATAGCCATGGAGTCCGAAGAAGGTGATGCTGCTTATGATAAGTCTGTCTGTGCAACAGAGGAGTTGAAATTTTACAAAGATAATGTTGACCCGGCGGATATGACATCTTTAAAGAAACCAACCACAGAGCATGACCCCCTGCTGAAGTTTAAATCAGCTGATGAGCTAGTTGACTTGGTTCCTGGCGATTCATCCAAGAAGTTCAGTATCAGTGCTAATCTGGATCAGAAATAGGAAAGCATGCTCATCGAGTTCATCCGTGAGAACCGGGACATCTTTGCATGGAAACCTTCAGACATGCCAGGTGTAACAAGGAAACTCGCTGAGCACACTCTCAATATTGATCCAAAGTTCAAACCCGTCAAGCAATTCCTTCGCTGTTTCAATGAAGAGAGGCGCAAGGCCATTGGTGAAGAAGTGGCCCGGCTCTTGGCGGCTGGGTTTACTGTTGAAGTTTTTCATCCTGAGTGGTTGGCTAACCCGGTGCTGGTACTTAAGAAAAATGGTACTTGGCGCATGTGTATGGATTATACAGATCTTAACAAGGCTTGCCCTGCTGATCCTTTTGCTCTCCCCCGTATCGGTCAGATTATTGATGCTACGGCGGGTTGTGAGCATTTGAGTTTTTTGGATGCCTATTCTGGATATCATCAGATCAAGATGGCAGTTAAGGACCAAGAGAAGACAACCTTCATCACTCCTTTTGGAGCCTTCTGTTATATGTCTATGCCTTTTGGGCTCAAGAGTGCCCAGGCGACTTACCAACGGTGTGTACAAAATTGCCTCCATCATCAGATTGGGCGCAATGTTCATGCTTATGTGGATGATATTGTGGTGAAATCCAGGAAGAGGGAAACCTTGATAGATGATTTGAAAGTGACCTTCCACAATCTCCGGGTCTACAAGATGTCACATCCCTAGTTCTGGTATGATCTAGGCTTTCTTTGTGCATCATGTTTAAGTTTCAAATGAAATTGAAATGGGGAATGTTTCAAACCCTAGCACCAAAGCAAATTCAAATAGATTCAATTTAAAAATGGAATTTCAATGAACCCAAAATGCTTTTCAAAAATGTTCATGGTCTTTGGAAAATGTTGGAAACAACAACCAGAGGTGATGCACATTTTTGCTAAACATTTTGGATTTTTGAATGAACCCATATGTATTTGAATTGGAGCTGTTTAAATAATATAAATATTTTAAAGGCTCCAAAAATGTTGGAAATTGGTGAGGGCCTCTGGTATATTATAACTAGTGGTCACAAGGAATCTCAACATTTTTAGAATTGTGCTAGTATTTATTTTAAGTCAAAAACAAATGTCAGAAATAGAAAAGAAAACAAAAAATGGGAAAACTTCCTTGGGCCACTTACCTGAGGCCTAGCACTGTGCGGCCCAGCTGGCCCTGCCAGTCGTCGTCTCCACCGCGCCAGGAGGACGCCGAGCACGCGCTCGCCGCACGCGGCCACGCGCCCGGCCACCTCCTGCCTCCCTACTTGCTCCGCGACCCCTTGCAGCGTCGCCACGCACCCCCAGGCCCCTCTCACTCTCCCTCGCCCTCATCCTCTCCTCTGTCACCCTCTCCCGCGACAGCCGAAGCGCTACCGTCGCCGCAGCTCACCGCCGACGCACTCCCCGCCGTCCCCTCGCTCCTCCGTCGTGTCCACGCGCTCCGCCGCTGTGGGCTATGCCTCCTCGTCAAGACGCACGGTGCTGGACGCCCTGGAACGCCGCCATCGCCATCGTCTTCCACCTTGGGCTCCGCCGTCCACCATCGTCGATTCACCGTCACCAGGTCTCCCCCGAGCCCGCTGTGATGCTTCGCGTGATCGCCGTGAGCATCTCCCTGTTTCCCCTCTCTTCTCCCCTCGTTCCCGCGTCGTAGCCGTTGTTTCCACCCCAGCCGAAGCCATCGCCACCGCAGCCCCTCGCCGTCGTGGCCACAGCCGCCGTAGCTCGCAGCCGAGCTCACCTTTGCACTCAGTGCACTCCGGCGAGTCGAGTAGACCCGCTCGCAGCTCCTGCCGTGCCCCACAACACCCCGCGCGCACCTGGCCAAACTCCGGCCGCCGCACTCATCGTCGTCGGCGCCACTCCGGCCACTCCCTGGTCGCGGTATCACCACGGTTGTATGTGGACAAGTGTCCGCACCCCGTAGCTGCGCTCCGCGCGTCAAACGATGCTCTGTAGGCAAATCCCGCAGCGCACCGCCGCGTCTGGACGCGCCGGCGGCTAAACACCGGCGACCGCTGACCCGTTGACCGGTGTGGGTTGACCCCACTGCCCGGTTTGACCTCTCCCTCTCTCTCACTGACATGCAGGCCCCGCCCGACTAATTACTCTAGTTAGCACTAATTAACTAGTTAGGTTAGTTACTTCAGTCACTGACTAGTGGGCCCTGCCCAGTTAGTTAGGGCTAACTAACTTAGTTAGTTGACTGGGTCACTGACCAGTGGGACCCACCGGTCAGGTTTGACCTGGTCCACCCCATTTGACTCGCTGACGTCATACCACTATCATGCTGACGCAATTATTCATTTTCTGGTTTTAAAATAAATTAGGAAAATCCAGAAAATGATATGAACTTCTGAAATTCATAGAAATTCAACCGTAGCTCAGAATGAAATAATTTATATATGAAAAATGATCATAAAAAATGCAAGGAATCCATTTATGCCAGTTACATGCATGAAAAACCAACTTATACATGATGTATAAGTGAAAACATAATATGGACATTTTAAATGCTTCATTTTGAATTTGCATTTGAATCTTTGATTTAAATGGGCTTCAACCAACTTGGTAGCATCTTGCATTAGCCCAAACACTAGCATTTGCACATGTCACGTTCATGCATCATATTGTTGCATTTGTTTGTGTATTGATCACCGGCACCGTTTCTTCTCGATAGGTTCCACTCCGAAAGGTGTTCCTAAGTACTTGTCAGAGGAGCAGTGCCCCTTCATTGATCTATCAGGCAAGCAATCCCCCTTGAGAATTTCGATAAAATCCCACTCTCTCACTCCTGCTCTTTATACTACATTAGGACAACAACGATTCAACTGCTACTTTCTGCTGCGGTAGTTGAACCCATTCCTCTGCATGACCTATCATTGCCACAATAAATAGTTGAAACCCACTAGCATGAGTAGGAGTTGATTGAGCCTTGATGTGCCTACTCATCCATGATTGTTTTCTTTATGCCAGCTATGCTTAGAGTTGTGTCAGGTCTAATTCAACGGGAATGAATCAGAGTGGTGAACCTGTCCTATCGATAAAGGCTAAGTGTGTGAACGTGTTTTGGTAAAGGTAGCGGTGAGAGGCCATGTAGGAGTACATGGTGGGTTGTCTCATTGGAACCGTCCCTAAGCACTGAGTTCTGTGTATGTTATCCAAGTCCAGTTACTACCACACATTGGGTTCCGGTTATCCGGCCCCTCTCGGCTTATTAATCTACGTGATCTTTGTCTAGGAGTTGCAACTAGTTTCTGGCGTTTGTAGGTAGTGCTAGTTGTCTACCAAGTGGTGTTCGACGGGACGGGCTTGGGACAGACTAGGCACTATGGCATGGTGTACCAAGTGCCACCTGGATGGTGGGCTTGGGAACCCTGCACACATCGTTTGGGGCCGTACTGGAGACTTCGGCCGGAACTCCTTGCGGATGGAACTCAAATAGGCGATAAACCTGGACGAGAGACTTGTGTGGTTAGTCAGGTCATGGCCGACACCCTCGCCCGACTTCCTCTTAAAGCTTGCCAAGGTACATGACATGTACAGGGCGATAAGTGGCGAGAGCGTGTGTGAAGAAGTACACCCCTGCAAGGTTAAAATTATCTATTCGAATAGCCGTTTTCCTCGGATATGGAAACTTGGAGGACTTATGTAGTACATAGACAACTTGAAGTCGATACTCTAAAATACGCAAGATAAGCGTGAGTGCTATGGATGGCCTTCTCGGGGGGAGACCGGAACGGATCCATAGTGGAGTTTTGATATGGTGAATATGTGGACTCATGTGCGTCTTCTCACCTCAAAGAAGTTTCTGATACTCGTAGTATAGGTTAGCCACTGAGTCAAAGATGGCTTGCTGATGTTAAAACTCCCCCCCCCCTTTGTTGATAATGTTGCATATGTAGATAGTTCTGATGTAAGACTTGTTGAGTACCTTCGTACTCACGTTTTCTTATTTATGTTTTGCAGTTGGTTACACTAGTGACTTTGACGAGTAGCTTGTATCCCAGCTACAATCTTGTACCCTTGGGTGGGTCTTGTAGATAGTCAGGCTTCTCAGCCTTTTTCTTTTGTAGTTGTCTGTACTCAGACATGTAATGCTTCCGTTGCTTGTATGCTCTGCATGATGGATCATGAGGCCCCTGTTTGTATTGAATGCTATGTGGCTCTTCTGGGCCTTTATCTATATGAGTTTGAGTTATGTTGTGATGCCATGTTGTACATCACATACTTGCATGTTATGCGTACGTGTAACGTGTATTGCTATGTGTGGGATCCGACAATCTAGTTGTTTATCCTTGGTAGCCTCTCTTATGGGGAAATGTAGTCTAGTGCTTCCACTGAGCCTTGGTAGTCCGCTACAGCCCGGTTTACCTGAGTCCTGTTAGCCTAACACTACTGCTCCGGAACACTTAGACATGCCGACATGTGATTCGTTGTCCATTCGGAAAATGTCATGCGGAGACATCCGGAGTCATGTTAGCCTGCTACAGCCCAGGTTCCGAGAGTCATGTTAGCCAAGTTGCTACAGCCCGGATTCAAACGCTGTTGACCGACATGCTCGAGGTTGATTCATGTATGCCTGTCCCTGTAAGTTAGTGCCACTTTGGGTTCACGACTAGTCATGTCGGCCCGGGTTCTCTGTCATATGGATGCTAGCGACACTATCATATACTTGAGCCAAAAGGCGCAAACGGTCCTGGGCCAGGTAAGGTGGCACCCGTGGGGATACCGTGCGTGAGGCCACAAAGTGATATGATGTGTTACATGCTAGATCGGCGTGACTTAGGATCAGGGTCCCGATAGCGTTGGTATCAGAGCTTGACTGACTGTAGGATTACCAAGCCAAACTGGTCGAAGTTGAGTCTAGAAATTCTTTAGTTATATAAGGGAATTGATCGTGGAAGGGAACGTAAGGCTCTTTTTACTCCTTCACCTCATGTCATTCTTTCTGAGTCAGCCTCTTCTTTTCTACGAGGGTTAAGGATTAGGCTTCTCCTCTATCTCTCAGGATGACGTGTTACTAAACTATAAAGTCTTAGGATTGTTGGGTTTGTGTCTCCGTACAGTTCTACTACTTTCGTGTGTCATCAGTTTGACCCAGAACCTTGATATTATGATGGTGAGTGATTATGCTATTCATTTGATGAATGCCTCAAAATCCTTTTTGAGCATTTACAGCCGTTATGCTGCCGAAATTGTCCTAGGATTTCAGGAGTTTCCAATGCTTTTGCATTACATTCCGCATCCTTATGTCGATGCAAATTCCATCCTTGTTTCCTTGGTTTCTGTGCCAGGATGTCGTCTGCTAACCGAGGTTTAGTTGCTCATAGCAAGAACCACGGAGATGGTAGGGATGAGGATCCTCCTGACCAGGCTTTGATGGCAGAGTTCTTGTTAGCATCCGAGAGGAACAAGCGTGAGACTAACCGCTTGCTAGCACAGATTGAGCAGAACACCGCACATCAGCGTAAGAAGTTGGTTTACATCACCGACTTCATTGGCCTGAAACCACCCACCTTCCATCATTCCATTGAGCCATTTGATGTAGATGACTGGCTCCGTAGCATCACTCTTAAGCTGTGTTCTGCGAACGTGGCTGAAGGTGACAAGGTCACCTATGCTACCTATCACCTGGAAGGTCCTGCTAGTATTTGGTGGCAGATCTCTGAGGCTATGCTTCCAGCTGGCCAGATTCCTACCTGGAGGAATTTCATCGAGGCTTTTCGTGAGCACCACATTCCTCAGGCTCTCATTGACCGCAAGAGGGAAGATTTCTATAGTTTTACCTAGGGTAAGCTGTCTGTTGATGCTTACAGTAGAGAGTTTGGAAACCTCGCCCGCTATGCTACAGAAGAAGTGTCCACGGACGCCAAGAAGCAGGCTAGATTCCGGAAGGGTCTCAACCCCAAGCTGCGTCGTGATCTCCACCTGCACCATTATGATACATTCCAGGCTCTTGTGAACAAGGCCATCAATGCAGAGACAACTCAGCTCACTTACGAGGAGTCTCGTAAGCACAACCATGATCTGGGTTCTTCCTCCCGCTCGGGCTCTCAGAAGCGACGAATTTGGATTTCGAACTCAGCTCTTCCACCTCGATATGCACCGAGGCCATCCGATGTGGCGCCTCACCCAGCTCAGTAACATGCTCCACCCAGGCCTATTAGTGGACCACTTGTCAAAGTAGGTACACGTCCTACCTCAGGAACTTGCTTCACCTGCAGAGAACCAGGACACTATGCACGTGACTGCCCTCAGTCCAGTTATACTCCACCCTAGTCTGAGAGGTCTGTTGGCCGTGAAAATCCATCAGGCAAGATGATCAGTACCAAGCCAGCCACCACTGAACGAGCATGTGTGCACCACGTCTCAGCTACAGAAGCTCAAGATGATCCCGACGTCGTACTGGGTACGCTTCTTGTCAATTGTCACCCAGCTTCAGTTCTGTTCGATACTGGAGCATCTCACTCCTTCATATCCGAAGGTTATGCTTGGTTGCACGACATGTCATTTTGTGATATGCCAACTCCACTAATAATCCAGACTCCTGGTTCCAAATGGCAAACCTCCAAGGTAAGCCATGGTAATGAAATCCTTGTTGACAGATTGGTATTTCTTGCTTCTTTGATATCTCTCAAGTCTTCAGATATTAACATCATCTTGGGCATGGACTGGATGACAACTCATCATGCCAAGATCGATTGTTACATTAGATATGTTCAACTTACACATCCATCTGGCAAAATAGTCACTGTCTCCACTAGAGTTGCAAGGCATCAACTCTATTCTCTTAATGCCAGCCCTCTTCCAGACCTTGAAGATATTCCGGTAGTCCGTGACTTCCCGGATGTCTTTCCAGAAGAACTTCCAGGTGTCCCACCTGATAGAGATGTAGAGTTTGTCATAGAACTTATCACAAGAACTATTTCAATCTCTAGGAGACCATACAAGATGTCACCTTTGGAGTTAGCCGAGCTTAAGAAACAACTTGATGAGTCCTTGCAAAAGGGTTTCATCCGTCCCAGTTCTTATCCTTGGTATTGTCCTATCTTCTTCGTCAAGAAGAAGGATGGTACGGATCGGATGGTTGTAGATTATCGTCCCATTAATTTGGTCATGATAAAGAACAAGTATCCGCTCCCCAGGATCAACGACCTGTATGATCAGCTCGCTGGATCCTCATTCTTTTCTAAGATGGATTTGAGGTTAGGCTACCACCAAATCAAAATCAGAAACGGGGACATCCCCAAAACGGCCTTTGTCACTCGTTATGGTCAATACGAGTACACCGTGATGTCTTTCAGTCTAACCAATGCTCCGGGTACTTTCTCCCGCTTGATGAACTCGATCTTTATGGAGTACTTACATAAGTTCGTCGTAGTTTACCTCGATGATATTCTTATTTACTCAAAGAACGAAGAAGAGCATGCCCAACATCTTAGACTTGTGTTAGAAAAACCCAGAGAGCACCGCCTTTATGCCAAGTTCTCCAAGTGTGAATTTTGGTTGCCAGAAGTGACCTATCTATGCCACGTGATCTCTAGTAAGGGCATTGCTGTCAATCCCGAGAGAGTTAAAGCCGTTCTCGATTGGACTCCACCCGAAACGGTCAAACAAGTTAGGAGTTTCCTTGGTCTAGCCAGTTATTGTCGCCGCTTCGTTGAAAACTTCTCCAAAGTGGCCAAACCCCTCACGGAACTTCTCAAGAAAGATAAAAGGTTTGAGTGGACCCCACAGTGTGAGCATAGTTTTCAGGAACTAAAAAGGCGCCTGACTTCTGTGCCCATACTCGTGCCACCGGATTTCACTAAAGACTTTGTTATCTATTGCGATGCTTCGCGTCAAGGACTAGGTTGCATTCTTATGCAGGATCGTCATGTGATTGCCTATGCATGTCAACAGTTGCATCCACATGAGGAAAATTATCCTACACATGATCTAGAGCTTGCAGCCATAGTCTATGCACTTAGGACTTGGCGACATTACCTTCTTGGTAACCGTTGTGAAATCTACACTGGCCATCAGAGTCTCAAGTATATCTTCACCCAACCGGATCTGAATCTCAGACAGAGATGTTGCTTGGAGTTATTCTCGGATTACGACTTAGGAATCACCTACACCCCAGGCAAAGCCAATGTCATGGCTGATGCTTTAAGTTGTAAATCCTATTACAACAACCTCATGTTGCAACAATGTCAACCACCCCTCCGTGAGGAATTCTGTAAGATTAACCTTCACATAGCTCCTCATGGTTCCCTTTATACCTTGGTGGCGAAACCTACCCTTACGGATCAGATCATAGAGGCTCAGAAGCATGATACGGGAATCTCCCGGATCAAGAAAAATATTTCCAAGGGAGTTGCTGGCTGTTTCTCTATGGATGAACGAGGTGTTGTTTACTTTGGAAACTGTTTGGTGGTTCCCAAATGTCAACAGATGCAGCAACTGATCCTTAAGGAGGCCCATGAATCTCCTCTCACGATTCATCCCGGTAGTACAAAGATGTATCAGGACCTACGCCAGAGGTTCTGGTGGACTAGGATGAAGAGAGAAATCGCTCAGTATATTGCCAATTGTGACGCTTGTCGTCGCGTTAAGGCAGAGCATCAAAGACCTACTGGCACCCTTCAACCTTTAGCTATTCCCGAGTGGAAATGGGACAAAGTTGGTATGGACTTCATCACCGGCTTTCCCAGGACCAAGAAAGGAAATAATGCTATCTTCGTAGTCATTGATCGTCCTTCCAAAGTGGCTCACTTCCTACCTGTTCGAGAGAGTATCACTACTAGTCAGCTCGCTGACTTATATATCTCCTGAATAGTGTCACTTCACGGTGTCCCACTAGAGATCAATTTAGACCGTGGCAGTCTTTTCACCTCTCATTTCTGGGAAAGTTTCCAGAATGCCATGGGAACCCATCTTTCTTTCAGTACCGTTTTCCACCCTCAGTCAAGTGGTCAGGTGGAAAGGGTCAACCAAATTCTCGAAGACATGCTTAGAGCTTGTGTTATCTCATTCGGAATGGATTGGGAGAAGTGTCTTCCTTTCGCCGAGTTTGCTTATAACAATAGCTATCAATCCAGTCTTAAGAAAGCTCCTTTTGAGATTCTCTATGGACGAAGATGTCGAACACCTTTGGACTGGTCAGAAACCGGTTAAAGACAATTCTTTGGACCGGATATGATCCAGGAGGTAGAAGAGCAAGTTCGCATCATTCGTGAGAATTTGAAAACAGCCCAATCTCGTCAAAAGAGCCAGTACGCCCGTCATCATAAGGAAGTGGCTTATGAAGTTGGCGACAAGGCTTACCTTCGGGTTACTCCTTTGAAGGGTACCCATCGTTTCAGTATCAAGGGCAAGTTGGCTTCTCGTTACATTGGTCCTTTTCGCATTCTCGCTAAATGAGGAGAGGTTGCCTATCGGTTGGAACTACCCCCACATCTTTCTCGAGTTCATGATGTCTTCCATGCCTCTCAACTCAGGCGTTGCTTCTCGGATCCCATCCGCGGAGTGGACCACGAAATGCTTGATCTCCAAGATAAGCTTACATATCGAGAGTACCCTGTACACACTGTTGATCAAGCAGAGCGTGTCACTCGATGTCATAACATCAAGTTTCTCAAGGTTCAGTGGTCTGATCATTCTGAGAGAGAAGCTACCTGGGAGAGAGAAGATCATCTTCGACTTGAGTACCCCACTTTCTTTCCGCCGACTCCTGAATCTCGGGACGAGATTCTTTCGAGTGGGGGCGAGTTGTCACATCCCTAGTTCTGGTATGATCTAGGCTTGCTCTGTGCATCATGTTTAAGTTTCAAATGAAATTGAAATGCGGAATGTTTCAAACCCTAGCACCAAAGCAAATTCAAATAGATTCAATTTAAAAATGGAATTTCAATGAACCCAAAAGCTTTTCAAAAATGTTCATGGTCTTTGGAAAATGTTGGAAACAACAACCAGAGGTGATGCACATTTTTGCTAAACATTTTGGATTTTTGAATGAACCCATATGTATTTGAATTGGAGCTGTTTAAATAATATAAATATTTTAAAGGCTCCAAAAATGTTGGAAATTGGTGAGGGCCTCTGGTATATTATAACTAGTGGTCACAAGGAATCTCAACATTTTTAGAATTGTGCTAGTATTTATTTTAAGTCAAAAACAAATGTCAGAAATAGAAAAGAAAACAAAAAAGGGAAAACTTACCTGGGCCACTTACATGAGGCTTGGCACTGTGCGGCCCAGCTGGCCGGCCCAGCCAGCTGGCCCTGCCAGTCGTTGTCTCCACCGCGCCAGGAGGACGCCGAGCACGTGCTCGCCGCACGCGGCCACGCGCCCGGCCACCTCCTGCCTCCCTACTTGCTCCACGACCCCTTGCAGCGTCGCCACACACCCCCCCAGGCCCCTCTCACTCTCGCTCGCCCTCATCCTCTCCTCTGTCACCCTCTCCCGCGACAGCCGAAGCGCTGTCGTCGCTGCAGCTCACCGCCAACGCACTCCCCGCTGTCCCCTCGCCCCTCCGTCGTGTCCACGCGCTCCGCCGTTGTGGGCTACGCCTCCTCGTCGAGACGCACGACGCCGGACGCCCTGGAACGCCGCCATCGCCATCGTCTTCCACCTCGGGCTCCGCCGTCCACCACCATCGATTCGCCGTCACCAGGTCTTCCCCGAGCCCGCTGTGCTGCTTCGCGTGATCATCGTGAGCATCTCCCCATTTCCCCCTCTCTTCTCCCCCTTGTTCCCGCGTCGTAGCCATTGTTTCCACCCTGGCCGAAGACATCACCGCCACAGCCCCTCGCCGTCGTGGCCACAACCGCCGAAGCTCGCAGCCGAGCTCGCCTTTGCACTCAGTGCACTCCGGTGAGTCGAGCGGACCCGCTCGCAGCTCCTGCCGTGCCCCACAACACCCCGCACGCACCTAGCCAAACTCCGGCCGCCGCACTCCTCGTCGTCGGCGCCACTGCGACCACTCCCCGGCCGCGCCACCACCACGGTTGGATGCAGACAAGCGTCCGCATCCCGTAGCTGCGCTCCGTGCACCAAACGGTGCTCTGTAGGCAAATCCCGCAGGGCACCGCCGCGTCTGGACTCGCTGGCGGCTAAACACCGGCGACCGCTGACCCGTTGACCGGCGTGGGTTAACCCCACTACCCGATTTGACCTCTCCCTCTCTCTCACTGACTTGCGGGCCCCGCCTGACTAATTACTCTAGTTAGCACTAATTAACTACTTAGGTTAGTTACTTCAGTCACTGACTAGTGGGCCCTGCCTAGTTAGTTAGGGCTAACTAACTTAGTTAGTTGACTGGGTCACTGACCAGTGGGACCCACCGGTCAGGTTTGACCTGGTCAGCCCCGTTTGACTCGCTGACGTCATACCATTGTCATGCTGACGCAATTATTCATTTTCTGGTATTAAAATAAATTAGGAAAATCGAGAAAATGATATAAACTTCTAAAATTCATAGAAATTCAACCGTAGCTCAGAATAAAATAATTTATATATGAAAAATGATCAGAAAAATGCAAGGAATCCATTTATGCCAGTTACATGCATGAAAAACCAACTTATACATGTTGTATAAGTGAAAACATAATATGGGCATTTTAAATGCTTCATTTTGAATTTGAATTTGAATCTTTGATTCAAATGGGCTTCAACGAACTTGGTAGCATCTTGCATTAGCCCAAACACTAGCATTTGCACATGTCATGTTCATGCATCATATTGTTGCATTTGTTTGTGTATTGATCACCGGCACCGTTTCTTCTCGATAGGTTCCACTCCGGAAGGTGTTCCCGAGTACCTGTCAGAGGAGCAGTGCCCCTTCGTTGATCTATCAGGAAAGCAATCCCACTTGGGCATTTCGATAAAATCCCACTCTCTCGCTCCTGCTCCTTATACTGCATTAGGACAACAACGATTAAACTGCTACTTTCTACTGTGGTAGTTGAACCCATTCCTCTGCATGACATGTCATTGCCACAGTAAATAGTTTAAACCCACTAGCATGAGTAGGAGTTGCTTGAGCCTTGATGTGCCTACTCATTCATGCCTGTTTTCTTTATGCCTGCTATGCTTAGAGTCGTGTCAGGTCTGATTCATCGGGAATGAATCGGAGTGGTGAACATGTCCTACCGATAAAGGCTAAGTGTGTGAACACGTTTTGGTAAAGGTAGCGATGAGAGGCCATGTAGGAGTACATGGTGGGTTATCTCATTGGAACCGTCCCTAAGCACTGAGTTCTGTGTATGTTATCCAAGTCCAGTTACTACCACACATCGGGTTCCGGTTATCCGGCCCCTCTCGGCTTATTATTCTACTTGATCTCTGTCCAGGAGTTGCAACTAGTTTATGGCGTTTGTAGGTAGTGCTAGTTGTCTACCAGGTGGTGTCCGACGGGACGGGCTTGGGACAGACTAGGCACCGTGGCACGGTGTACCAAGTGGCACCCGGATGGTGGGCTTGGGAACCCTGCACACATCATTTGGGGCCGTATTGGAGACTTCGATCGGAACTCCTTGCGTATGTAACTCGAATAGGCGATAAACCTGGACGAGAAACTTGTGTGGTTAGTCAGGTCGTGGCCGACACCCTCGCCCGGCTTCCGCTTGAAGGTTGCCGAGGTACATGACGTGTACAGGGCGATAAGTGGCGAGAGCATGTGTGAAGAAGTACACCCCTGTAGGGTTAAAATTATCTATTCGAATAGCCGTTTTACTCGGATATGGAAACTTGGAGGAGTTATGTAGTACATAGACAACTTGAAGTGGATACTCTAAAATACGCAAGATAAGCGTGAGTGCTATGGATGGCCTTCTCGTGGGGAGACGGGAATAGATCCATAGTGGAGTTTTGATATGGTGAATATGTGGACTCGTGTGCGTCTTCTCACCTCAAAGAAGTTTCTGATACTCGTAGTATAGGTTAGCCACTGAGTCAAAGCTGGCTTGCTGTTGTTAAAACTCCACCACCCCCTTTGTTGATTATGTTGCATATGTAGATAGTTCTGATGTAATACTTGCTGAGTACCTTCGTAATCACGTTTTCTTATTTATGTTTTGTAGTTGGTTACACTAGTGACTTCGATGAGTAGCTTGTATCCCAGCTACGATCTTGTACCCTTCGGAGGGTCTCGTAGATAGTCAGGCTTTTCAGCCTTTTTCTTTTGTAGTTGTCTGTACTCAGACATGTAATGCTTCAGTTGCTTGTATGCTCTCAATGATGGGTCGTGAGACCCCTGTTTGTATTGAATGCTATGTGGCTCTTCTGGGCCTTTATCTATATGAGTTTGAGTTATGTTGTGATGCCATGTCGTACAGCACATACTTGCATGTTATGCGTATGTGTAACGTGTATTGCTACGTGTGGGATCCGACAATCTAGTTGTTTATCCTTGGTAGCCTCTCTTATGGGGAAATGTAGTCTAGTCACTAGTGCAGAACCGGGCTATAGCTCCGGTTCGTAAGGCCCTTTAGTGCCGGTTCGGTAACCGGCACTAAAGTGTGGGGACTAAAGCCCCCCCCCCCTTAGTACCGGTTCTGCATGAACTGGCGCTAAAGGGCAACCACGTGGCACGAGCCAGCTCCGGGGGCGCGTAGGACATTAGTTCCGGTTGGTAACACCAGCCGGTATTAAAAGGTTGGGGGGTTTTGGGTTTATGATTTCTTTTTCATTTAATTTTGTGTTTTCCATTTAATTATTTTTCGTTTGCTGGTATTTTATGATACAACATATTGTACACGTTATGCATATATATAAATAGAATTTCGAGTAGAACCGATCATATATATATATATATATATATATATATCATCGAATGTCTCACAACCACCATTAATTCACACATACACACATGTTATATATATACAATTAGCTAGCTATATACAATTTCTCCTAATTGGTGCCTTCGAAGCCAGTGGCATTAGCCTAATTGGTGCCTTCGGAGCACGATGACAATTGGAAGTGGTTCATGGGGGCGTTAGCGGGTAATAGTATTCTCCGTTCGTATCTATGACCTGGTCGATCAAAAATCCCGCTATTTCCTCTTGAATTGCTTGTATGCGCTCCATTGGTAGGAGCTTGTCCCGCACCTCTCTGAACTGTTAAGTAGGAGATCAATATGCATGTGTATTAGTTGTGTGACTAGATATCGATAATGGTGTAAAAATTGTGAATAGTGTTCTGACAAACGTACCCAGTCCTGTCTTTGAGATCTGCTCCTTTCGGACGCCATCATGCGAATGTTCTCGCAAACATAGTATCCACACAGATTATTCCCCGGCGCCTGCTTTAGGTCCTTTACGAGAATGGAATTTGATCAGATAATAATTAATCAAGCATGATAATTAAAGAGATGGTAGCTAGCTAGCTAGTACTACTTAATTACTTACCTTGGGTCGATACCATTTCAGGTTTCGTTTCCATTGGCCTGGAGTGACGCTGATGAATTTTGCCCAAGCCCTGCCCGCCGACAAAGAAAATGAATAAAGGGGTTATTAAATAGTTGTTATCAGGAAATGACGAACTAATTAAATAGGTCGAGATATAGTTAATAATTATTGAAATTACATGTTTACTATCCCCTTCACGATGGTGTAGTCACTTTGTTTCTTAAGTAGTGAGTCCAGTACTTCAACCGTTCCTTCATCAACTTTAATGATTAACAAGATCCAGTGAAAACTGCATGCACACACGTTTGCATGTCTTAATTAAGCGGGCATATATATGTAAGCAAAAACATGTAGCTAGCTAGTAAGCAAAAACAGAATTTGTAGTACAAGACAGTGTGACTAACAGGAAGTTGTAAGGAAGTAGTATATCTTCATTGTATTTGAGGCACTTGAAGAACTCTAGCATGCTTTCCTCTACACTTGCTTGATAATATGTATCTAATTTCCATATGTATTCATTAATGGTATTTGGGTCAATGAACCCAATGCCATAGCGTGCACCTTTTTTCATTTCATACATCTTCATCTTGCATAATACCATGGAAAAGAATATAGTGAGGATAATTACAGGTAATGATTGATCGAAATGATCACTTCAGCTAGCTTGAGACTTAAAATACAGAAAGAAATCACTTACATACAATAGCAACTGACGATAGATTTGTCGAGTGCGTCTTGATTGTATAACAGAAATAGTTCTGAATACTCAACGGACACAGCTTTCTCATGGAAGTAATGATCCTTCTTGACATTCACCATGAGGGACTCTCGACTGGAAATCTTGGTAATGTTCATGTACCATTGATGCAATTCATACATTCTCGTTGGGAGCTTCTTGACCTCGCCTGGCTCGACCAAAGGTTGGCCCCGGACATATTTCCGTTTTATTTCCTCCTCTCTAAGCGGAGACATGGGCTCGATATCGAGGAGTTGTCCAGGAGTGATCATGAGCCTTTTAGCCTGCTCAATATGCTCCTCGGTTATTACCACATCGCCCAGCACGGGAACGTTAACGGTTTGCCAACAATAATATTGGGCGTGCGTACTCTTATGTGTTGTTGGCACAACAAGTGGGGGGATTGATTACGCCGCCTGTTCTCCCAGCTGGGGAACGGTTTTACCGCTCCTTTTGCCAGCTGATTTGCTCGAGCTCGAGCTCGCCTCATTCTGTAGACGTGCTCAATTTAACTTCCTAAGGTGGTGCTCATAGTCTGTGTCAACAGGCTTGGGAGCTGGTGCTCTAGCCATATGAATGAAGTGGTCAATCTTTTCCTTAGGCACTTTCTCCCTTGGCGGCGGTGGCGGTTTCGGTGCAAAATGGGCTTCCACATGGGCCTTCACTATGGCCACGTTTTCCTCCTCGGACATGTCGTAAGGCCTCTGCAGAGGAGGCGCGAGGCTTGGACCATATTGAAATCTCTTGCCTCCGCCTGTACCTCCCGTACTACCTTGACTTGTACCGCTACGCACCATAGCTATGGCGGCTCTCTTCCGTGATTGCTGAGGCGGCGGAGACGGCTAACGTGGCTGAGTTGGAGGAGGAGGAGTGGCCTGAAGTTGTGCCGGACTTGGAGGAGGAGTGGCCTGAAGTTGTGCCGGACTTGGAGGAGGAGTGGTCTGACGCAGTGTGAACTTGGAGGAGGAGTGGCCTGACGCTTTGTCAGACTTGGAGGAGGAGGAGTGCCCTGACGCGTTGCTGGACTTGGAGGAGCGGGAGTCTACTGACTCGGTGGCGGACTTCGACGAGGAGTCGGCTGACGCGGTGTCGGTGGCCTTCGAAAGATGATGCAATCCTTTCTCCATAGGATGATACGATGTTTGGCCTCTCCCAGTGTGTGCTCCTCGTCACCTCCAGGAATGTCAAGCTCTAGCCCCGAATATTGGTCCACCACGTCATCAACCAAGACACGAGCATAGCCCGCTGGAATCGGGTTGCAATGGAAGGTTGCCTCGGGGGGATTTGTAAAAGCAACAACGTCCGCCACCTTCATGGATATGTTCTTCATTTTGAAGTGTAGAGTTAGTGTTCTCCATGATGTCATCCACGGGGTAGCTATCCAGCAATGCGTCGCCCGAGGCGGAACCCACGCTGCTTCTCGGCATGGATGGGACAGTGCTATCCAATGCTGGATCATCCGCCACCTGCTGCCGCTGTTGAGACCCCCATTGCTGGCTAAGTGATTCGATCTGCTCCTGCTGCCGCTGTAATTTGACTGCCAAGTCCGCGTGCGCTGATTATAGGCCTTGAAGGCGTTCATAGTCCTGCTTCCTCTGCTCCTCCTCCATCTTCCTCTTCTTCTCCTCCGCAATCTTCCTTCTCGCATGTTTTCTGTAGTCAGCGTTCCAGTCCAAAAACCCCTCATACCACGGAATAACGCCCTTTCCTCGTGTTCTTCCCGGGTGTTCAGGATTTCCCTGGGCACGCGTAAGCTCGTCGTTCTCTCTGTTGGGCTCGAACACCCCCGATCGAGCCTCTTCTATTGCAACAAGTATCTTATCTTTGGCTCCGTTCAGACATGCCTTCTTCAAAACTAAGCCTGTCTTCGGGTCCAACTCCCCCCATGCGCATAGAACTAAGTCCTGCACCTGGGGGGCCATCTCAATGTAACTAGAGTGACACCTGCATCCTCCATCTCTTTCTCAGACTTATCCCACTTAGGCATTGCCACCGCGTAGCCACTTGGCCCCAGCTTATGGAACTTATCCTTTTTTGCGGCATTGGCCTTGTTTATTCTCGACCGTTCCTTAGATAATTCCGATTCCTTGAATTTCACGAAATCGTCCCAATGAGCACTTTTCTTCTCTAGTGTTCCCTTGAATACTGGAGTCTTCTTTCCTCCCTTCACGTACTGGTCCCATACACATTTCTTGTGGTTGTTGAATGCAACCGCCATCTTCCTAAGAGTAGCGTCCTTTACTTTCTCCACATTTGCATCCGTGAAATGATCTGGTAGGGTGAAATGTTCCATCAGAGTTTCCCAAAGCAGAAGTTTTGGTCTGTTGTCGACAAAAGTAAGATCTGGACATGGCTTTGCTGGCTCTCTCCATTCTTGAAGGGAGATCGGGAGTTGGTCCTTCACAAGAACTCCGCACTGACGAATGAACTTGTCCGCAATCTTCTTAGGCGCTAATAGTTCGCCATTAGGTTTGATGGCCTCGATATTGTACTTTACGCCCTCCTTCAACTTTTTGTTCGGGCCTCGTACTGTCCTGCTGCCTGAAGATTTGCTCGATCCGGATGGCTGAACGAAGAAAGATCGATTCGTTAATATATCTTCAAGTCATTTAAAACATGTGATGATCACCAGATGCCTGCTTATATAAATATACCTCACTGGTCTTTGTTGTTTCAAGATCAACATTTTCTTCGTCATGTTCATAGTTCATGACTTCATCAATTCGGTCGTCGCGATCGAATATCATATCACCCTCCCTGGTGTTGTTTAGATATTCGGAGCTGTCATAATCTTCTTCATTCTCATCATCATCTGGCCCGCGAGGATTGCGTATGATATTGAACAGGGCCTCTTCTCCCTCTCTGCCGGTATTGTCCACCATAGCTTTTGTTTAACTAATCTAAAAGAAATATATTCAAATTACAATGCATGGATGCAATCAATTAATAAGGAAAAACTGAATCAATCATAGTACATAATAAGCATCATTGAATATAATCTCGAATACGTCGTCTCGAATAATAGATATAATCTCGAATACATCGTCTCGAATAATATATATAATCTTGAATAAATCATCTCGAATATTATATATCGAATATATCACTAGCTAGCTAGCTAATAAAGATCGAATACTAGAGAGTAATCTAGGCCACTCGCGGTTCCTGAGGCGCGAGCGATGGACAACCAAAGTGAAGGAACCATCACTGGATCATAGCTCGGGTGATCTCCCTGAAGAACCTGCCAGATATTGGAGAACCCAACGTCCATAGCAGCCATGTAGCGATGGACGTGCTCGTCCTCCTCCCTGACACGGCGACGTACCACCTCCGGTTGGGCCGGCTCGCTCCGCACCGAAAGTGGCCCACGCGAACGCCACCAAAGGAGATTAGGGTCCACGACGGGACCCGGGGCCAGGTTCCTCACCTAGCGTCGCGCCCCTGAAGGTAGCACCTCCCAGTGCCAACCCGGCGGAGCCCAGTCTCGGACATGGGTCCTCTAATGTAGGACGTCATCACGAACTGGTCGACGGCGAGGATGCGGGTCGGGCATCGTCGACAACAAATACTATATGCCGCAAAAGTAAAGTAACATTTTTTAAATGATGGATTGTGATTTCATATATGCAAATTCTAAATTTTATAACTAAAAATATAATAAACTAAAAAACATTGACAATATCTAATACTAACATTTCTATAACTAAAAAATAGAAAAATTTATAACATTTCTATATAACTAACATTTCTAATATTTCTATAACTAAAAAACAGAAAAAATGCTAACATTTCTAGAATGTGTGTGTGTGTGGACATGGCGGCCGGGGCAGGAGCTCACCGGCGAGGCGCGGCGACGGGGACGGAGACGGGCGGTGACGACGGGGATGGGGACGGGGCGGCGACGACGGGGACGGGGACGGGCCGGGCGGGGATGATGGGAGGACGGGGACG